>NW_026974940.1:0-300000 GCF_030014295.1 Loxodonta africana | reverse complement strand
TAAACTCGATTCGGTTCTATTCGGCTCTTTTCCACTCTATTCGGCTCTTTTTGGCAGTATTCGACTCTATTTGACTCTAGTCTACTCGATTCTTTCTGTTCTGTTCTATTCTACTCTATTCTTCTCTACCCTACCGTAGCCTTACCTTCCCCACACTAATCTATTTGATTCGATTCGACACGTTTCAAACGACTCGACATGATTCATCTCGATTCACCTTGAATTTGGTCAATTCGGCTGTATTCAGCTCTGTTTGGCTCTTTTCGGCTCTCTTCAACTCAATTTGACTCTATTCTACTGGACCCGACTCTACTTAATTCTATTCTTTCTATTGTGTTCTGTTGTGTTGTAGTCTAGCCTCTCCTGCCGTACCCTCCTCTACTCTAATCTATTCGATTCAACACATTTTGACGCGATTCCATGTGATTAGGCTTGAATCGGCTCGATTTAGCTCTATTTGGCTTGAATTGGGTCAATTCGTCTCGATTCTGCTCAATTCAGCATAATTAGGCTCGAGTGAACCTTATTCAGCCCTGTTCAGCTCTACTCAACCCTTTCTACTTTATTTGTCTCTATTTGGCTCCATTCAACTCCCTTCCACACCATTCTACTCTTTTCTACTCTATTCTATTCTGTTCTACCCTACCCTACTCTAATCTATTCTAATCGATTCGATTCATCACGATTTGTCTCCTTTCCTCTCCATTCGAATCGATTCGGCTTGAATTGGATCTATTCATCTATATTCTGCACTACCCGACTCTGACTATTCCACTCTACTCAACTCTACTCCATTCTACTCTTGGTATTCTCTTCTGTTCTACTCTATTCTATTCTTCTGTGCCCTTCCCTACTGAATCCCAGTCTAACCTACACTACTCCAATCTATTCAATTTAATTCGATTCCATTCAGTTTGACACCATTCGACCCGATTTGAGACAATTCGATGGGATTCGGTGAGATTCCGCGAGATTTGATGCGTTTTGGTGGGATTTGATGGAATTCGACGAGATCCGATGCAATAGGATGCAATTAAGTGTGTTTTGGCTTGATTTTGCTGGGTTCAGTTTGTCTCTATTTGGCTCATTTCAGCTCCACTAGGCTCCATTCATCCCGAATCTGGTCGACTCGACTCGATTCGGCTCATTTTGGTCATATGTGGTCCTATTCAGCGTTATTCGGCTCTATTCAACTCTTTTCTACTCTATTCATCTCTGTTTGAATCCATTTGACTCCATTCCACACCATTCTATTCCATTCTACACTACTGTATTCTACAAAACCCTCCCCCACCCTAGCCTATCCTAATCTAGTCTGCTCTTTTCTAGTCTCCTTTTCTATTTTCTCGATTCCATCCTATGCTACTCTACCATACCCTGCACTAAGCTAACCTACCCTGACCTATGCTGTTCTATTCTATTTCCTTCTATTTTCTCTGTTCCACCGTATGCTTCCCTACCCTATGCTACCCCACCGTACCATACTCTACTACTTAGGGTTACTCAATAAGGGTCCTAATTAAGGGGAGTAGTTCGGGCAAGGGTACTCCTTAAGGCAAGTGTACTAGTTCAGGCTACTAGTTAAGGCCAGGCTACTAGTTAAGGCATGGGTACTTGTTGAGGGTACTGGTTAAGGCAAGGGTACCAGTTCAGGCTACTTGTTAAGGACATACTACTAGTGAAGGCAAGGGTACTAGTGAAGACTACTAGTTAAGCCAAGGGTACTTGTTAGGACTACTAGTTAAGGCAAGGGTACTAGATTAGGCTAAGAGTTCAGGCAGGGGTACTCGTTCAGATTACTGACTTAGGGTACTATTCAAGACTAGTTGTCTAGGCTACTGCTCTATGCCACTAGTCTAGCTGACTAGTCCAGCTTACTAGTCTAGGCTTCTACTCTAGCCTTCTCTTGTCTACTCTAATGTAGTCTACTTGCATCTACCCTAGTCTTCCTATCATAAACTACCCTACCCTAACCTATTCTAATCGATTCCATTTGATTCGATTCAAAGCATTTCGATGCGACCGGACACCATCACGCTTGAGTCGGCTCCAGTCCGCAACATCAGCTCGATTCAGCTCGATTTCGCTCGAATCGCTTCAATTCAGCTCATTTCCACTCGGTTCAGCCTTATTCGGCCCTATTTGGCTTGACTCGACTCTTTTCTACTCTATTTGTCTCTTTTCGACTCCATTTGACTCCACTCTTCTCCATTCTATGCAATTCTACTCTATTCTGTTCTACTCTACCCTACGATACTCTATTCGATTGGATGCGATTCGAAGCAATTTGGTGTGATTCATCTCGTTTTGTTTCCATTTGACTCGATTCGGCCAGAATTGGCTCTATTCAGGTATATCCTGCACTCTTTGACTCTATTTGACTCAATTCTACTCTGCTCTACTCTTGTCTGCTTTACTCTCTCTACTCTACCCTACTGTACTATATTCTATTCTGTACTATTCTGTTCTATTCTACCCACCCGCCCCTACCCTACCCTTCCTTAATCTATTTGATTAGTTTCGATGTGACGTATTTCCACGCGATTTGACGCGATTGGGCTTGAATCAGCTCGATTCAGTTCGAATCGGCTCTATTCGGCTCGACTTGGCTCCATTTCACTCCACTCGGCTCGATTAGGCTCGAATTCCATCGATTCTGCTGGATTCTGCTCAATTAGGCCTTATTTGGTCCTATTCGGCCCTATTCTGCTCTATTCGACTCTTTTGTACTCTATTCATATCTATCCGTCTCTATTGGACTCCGTTCAACTCCATTCCTCACTATTTTCCTCTCTTCTATTCTACCCTTCCCTACCCTAATCTCTTCTAATCGATTCGATTTGATTTGACGCGATTCGAAGCAACCGGACGTGATTCGTCTCGTTTTGTCTCCACTCGGCTCAATTCGGCTATGTTCTCTCTCTTTGACTCTATTCTATTCTGTTGTATTCTTTCTGTTCTGTTCTATTCTCTCCTATTCTGTTGTACTCTATTCTATTCTACCCTACCCGACCCAACGGCACCCCACCCGAACCTACCCTACTTTAATCTATTGGATTCAATTCGATTCCGTGCAAAGCGATTTGATAGGACTTGACTGGATTCGGCAAATCTGAAGGGATTTGATGAGATTCCATGCGACTCGACGTGATTCAGTAGGATTCTCTGAGGTTTGACGCAATTCGAAGTTATTCGACGTGATTCGATGGGATTCGACACGATATGAAGCGATTTGACCTTGTTTGATTCAAAACGATGTGACTCGACTCGATTCGACCTGATTCGATTCGACGCTGTTCGGTGACAGTCAGTGCGATTCTGCTTGATTCCGCTCGATTAGGTGTGATTCGGCAGTATAAAGCTCTTTTCGGCTGTATTCAGCTCCATTCGTCTCTATTCAGCTTATTCGGCTCTATTCGACTGTATTCGACTCTACTCTTTTCCACTCTATTCTACTCGATTCTATTCCTTCTATTCTGTTCTAATCTCTTCTATTCCACTCTACTCTGTTCTGTTCTCCCCTCCCCTCCCCTCCCCTTCTCTAATCTATACGTCTCGATTGGATTTGACGCGTTGAACGCGATTCGAGGCGATGAAGCTTGAATCGGCTCTATTCGGCTCGATTTGGCTCTATTCGGCTCAGTTAGGCTCCATTCAGCTTGTTTTGGCTTGAATCGCTTCGAATCTGCTCGATTTGGCCTTCTTCGGCCCTATTCTGCTCTATTCGACTCTTTTCTACTCTATTCGTTTCTATTTGACTCCATTCTACTCCATTCTATTCATTCCACACTATTCTACACTATTCTACTCTATTCTGCTCTACCCTACCCAACACCACTCTAATTTACTCTACTTGCTTCTACACGATTCCTCTCATTTTGTCTGCATTTGGCTCTATTCAGCTCTATTCTACTCTTCTCTACTCTATTGTATTGTTTCTACTCTGTTCTGTACGATTCTACTCTATTCTACCCTACCCTGTGCTACCCAACTCTAAGGTATTGTAATCCACTTGATTGGATTTGATTCAACCCATTTCGACGTGATTCGGCTCGATTTGGCTCTGTTCAAATCTATTCTACTCTACTCTATTCCCCTCTATTCTACTCTCGCCTACTCTTTTCTGTATTCGTTCTGTGTTGTTCTGTTCTATTTTGTTGTGTTCTGTTCTGTTTTATTCTATTCTACTCTATTCTACCCTACTCTAGCCTACCCGAACCTCCCCTACTCTAGTCTATTCGATTGAATTCGAGAAATTTTGACGCGACTAGGGGCCGAATCGGTGTGATTCATGTCCATTCGGCTCCATTTGTCTCGAATAGTGTCGATTCAGCTCGATTAGGCTCGATTTGGCTCCATTAGGCTCGATTCACTGGATTCGGCTCGATTTCGCTCAATTCAGCTCGATTTGGCCCTCTTTGGCCCTATTCGGCTCTCTTCAGCTCTTTTCTACTCTACTCGATTCCATTGCACACCATTCTACTCCATTCTACGCTCTTCTACTATACCCTACTGTAATTGATTCGATGGGATTCGACGCCAGTCGACGCGATTTGTCTCGTTTCGTCTCCATTCAGCTTGATTCGACTCTGTTCTACTCTACTCTATTCTACTCTACACTATTCTGCTCTGCTCTACCCTTTTCTACTATATTCTAATGTATCTTTTCCATTCTCTTCTACTGTGTTCAAGTCTACTCTATTCCATCCTACTCTAATCTAATCTATTCTACTGGATTCGATTCCACGCATCTCGATGCGATTCGGCTCAAATCGGCTCCTTTCCACTCCATTCATCCCCAATCGGCTCAAATCGGTTCGGTTCAGCTCTAATCGGCTCCAGTCAGCTCGAATAGGCTCTATTCAGCTCTATTCGGCTCTATTAGACTCTACTCAACTCTATTATCTCTTTTCGACTCCACTCGACTCCATGCTACACCATTCTACTCCATCCTAAACTATTCTCTACTGTATTGTATTGTACTCTACCCTACTGTAGTCTATTCTATTTGATTGGATTGGAATTGATCAGATTCAATGCAATTCGACGGGATTCGACGCGATACGGCACGATTCCACGGGATTCGGCGTGATTTGTCTTGGTTTCTATCCATTTAGCTCTTTTGGGCTCTATTTGGCTCTATTCGGCAATGTTCGACTCTACTCTACTCTTCTATACTCTGCTCGTCTCGACCCTATTCTTTCAGTTCAGTTCTCTTCTGTTCTGTTCTACTGCACTCTATTCTACCCTACCCTACCCTAACTTAGCCTAGTGTAATCTGTTCTATGCTATTCGACACACTTGAATGGGATTCGACCTGATTCGGGTCATATCGGCTCGATTCATCTCCTTTCTGCTCCATTAAACTCGATTCGGTTCTATTCGGCTCTTTTCCACTCTATTCGGCTCTTTTTGGCAGTATTCGACTCTATTTGACTCTAGTCTACTCGATTCTTTCTGTTCTGTTCTATTCTACTCTATTCTTCTCTACCCTACCGTAGCCTTACCTTCCCCACACTAATCTATTTGATTCGATTCGACACGTTTCAAACGACTCGACATGATTCATCTCGATTCACCTTGAATTTGGTCAATTCGGCTGTATTCAGCTCTGTTTGGCTCTTTTCGGCTCTCTTCAACTCAATTTGACTCTATTCTACTGGACCCGACTCTACTTAATTCTATTCTTTCTATTGTGTTCTGTTGTGTTGTAGTCTAGCCTCTCCTGCCGTACCCTCCTCTACTCTAATCTATTCGATTCAACACATTTTGACGCGATTCCATGTGATTAGGCTTGAATCGGCTCGATTTAGCTCTATTTGGCTTGAATTGGGTCAATTCGTCTCGATTCTGCTCAATTCAGCATAATTAGGCTCGAGTGAACCTTATTCAGCCCTGTTCAGCTCTACTCAACCCTTTCTACTTTATTTGTCTCTATTTGGCTCCATTCAACTCCCTTCCACACCATTCTACTCTTTTCTACTCTATTCTATTCTGTTCTACCCTACCCTACTCTAATCTATTCTAATCGATTCGATTCATCACGATTTGTCTCCTTTCCTCTCCATTCGAATCGATTCGGCTTGAATTGGATCTATTCATCTATATTCTGCACTACCCGACTCTGACTATTCCACTCTACTCAACTCTACTCCATTCTACTCTTGGTATTCTCTTCTGTTCTACTCTATTCTATTCTTCTGTGCCCTTCCCTACTGAATCCCAGTCTAACCTACACTACTCCAATCTATTCAATTTAATTCGATTCCATTCAGTTTGACACCATTCGACCCGATTTGAGACAATTCGATGGGATTCGGTGAGATTCCGCGAGATTTGATGCGTTTTGGTGGGATTTGATGGAATTCGACGAGATCCGATGCAATAGGATGCAATTAAGTGTGTTTTGGCTTGATTTTGCTGGGTTCAGTTTGTCTCTATTTGGCTCATTTCAGCTCCACTAGGCTCCATTCATCCCGAATCTGGTCGACTCGACTCGATTCGGCTCATTTTGGTCATATGTGGTCCTATTCAGCGTTATTCGGCTCTATTCAACTCTTTTCTACTCTATTCATCTCTGTTTGAATCCATTTGACTCCATTCCACACCATTCTATTCCATTCTACACTACTGTATTCTACAAAACCCTCCCCCACCCTAGCCTATCCTAATCTAGTCTGCTCTTTTCTAGTCTCCTTTTCTATTTTCTCGATTCCATCCTATGCTACTCTACCATACCCTGCACTAAGCTAACCTACCCTGACCTATGCTGTTCTATTCTATTTCCTTCTATTTTCTCTGTTCCACCGTATGCTTCCCTACCCTATGCTACCCCACCGTACCATACTCTACTACTTAGGGTTACTCAATAAGGGTCCTAATTAAGGGGAGTAGTTCGGGCAAGGGTACTCCTTAAGGCAAGTGTACTAGTTCAGGCTACTAGTTAAGGCCAGGCTACTAGTTAAGGCATGGGTACTTGTTGAGGGTACTGGTTAAGGCAAGGGTACCAGTTCAGGCTACTTGTTAAGGACATACTACTAGTGAAGGCAAGGGTACTAGTGAAGACTACTAGTTAAGCCAAGGGTACTTGTTAGGACTACTAGTTAAGGCAAGGGTACTAGATTAGGCTAAGAGTTCAGGCAGGGGTACTCGTTCAGATTACTGACTTAGGGTACTATTCAAGACTAGTTGTCTAGGCTACTGCTCTATGCCACTAGTCTAGCTGACTAGTCCAGCTTACTAGTCTAGGCTTCTACTCTAGCCTTCTCTTGTCTACTCTAATGTAGTCTACTTGCATCTACCCTAGTCTTCCTATCATAAACTACCCTACCCTAACCTATTCTAATCGATTCCATTTGATTCGATTCAAAGCATTTCGATGCGACCGGACACCATCACGCTTGAGTCGGCTCCAGTCCGCAACATCAGCTCGATTCAGCTCGATTTCGCTCGAATCGCTTCAATTCAGCTCATTTCCACTCGGTTCAGCCTTATTCGGCCCTATTTGGCTTGACTCGACTCTTTTCTACTCTATTTGTCTCTTTTCGACTCCATTTGACTCCACTCTTCTCCATTCTATGCAATTCTACTCTATTCTGTTCTACTCTACCCTACGATACTCTATTCGATTGGATGCGATTCGAAGCAATTTGGTGTGATTCATCTCGTTTTGTTTCCATTTGACTCGATTCGGCCAGAATTGGCTCTATTCAGGTATATCCTGCACTCTTTGACTCTATTTGACTCAATTCTACTCTGCTCTACTCTTGTCTGCTTTACTCTCTCTACTCTACCCTACTGTACTATATTCTATTCTGTACTATTCTGTTCTATTCTACCCACCCGCCCCTCCCCTACCCTTCCCTAATCTATTTGATTAGTTTCGATGTGACGTATTTCCACGCGATTTGACGCGATTGGGCTTGAATCAGCTCGATTCAGTTCGAATCGGCTCTATTCGGCTCGACTTGGCTCCATTTCACTCCACTCGGCTCGATTAGGCTCGAATTCCATCGATTCTGCTGGATTCTGCTCAATTAGGCCTTATTTGGTCCTATTCGGCCCTATTCTGCTCTATTCGACTCTTTTGTACTCTATTCATATCTATCCGTCTCTATTGGACTCCGTTCAACTCCATTCCTCACTATTTTCCTCTCTTCTATTCTACCCTTCCCTACCCTAATCTCTTCTAATCGATTCGATTTGATTTGACGCGATTCGAAGCAACCGGACGTGATTCGTCTCGTTTTGTCTCCACTCGGCTCAATTCGGCTATGTTCTCTCTCTTTGACTCTATTCTATTCTGTTGTATTCTTTCTGTTCTGTTCTATTCTCTCCTATTCTGTTGTACTCTATTCTATTCTACCCTACCCGACCCAACGGCACCCCACCCGAACCTACCCTACTTTAATCTATTGGATTCAATTCGATTCCGTGCAAAGCGATTTGATAGGACTTGACTGGATTCGGCAAATCTGAAGGGATTTGATGAGATTCCATGCGACTCGACGTGATTCAGTAGGATTCTCTGAGGTTTGACGCAATTCGAAGTTATTCGACGTGATTCGATGGGATTCGACACGATATGAAGCGATTTGACCTTGTTTGATTCAAAACGATGTGACTCGACTCGATTCGACCTGATTCGATTCGACGCTGTTCGGTGACAATCAGTGCGATTCTGCTTGATTCCGCTCGATTTGGTGTGATTCGGCAGTATACAGCTCTTTTCGGCTGTATTCAGCTCCATTCGTCTCTATTCAGCTTATTCGGCTCTATTTGACTGTATTCGACTCTACTCTTTTCCACTCTATTCTACTCGATTCTATTCCTTCTATTCTGTTCTAATCTCTTCTATTCCACTCTACTCTGTTCTATTCTACCCTCCCCTCCCCTCCCCTCCCCTTCTCTAATCTATACGTCTCGATTGGATTTGACGCGTTGAACGCGATTCGAGGCGATGAAGCTTGAATCGGCTCGATTCGGCTCGATTTGGCTCTATTCGGCTCAGTTAGGCTCCATTCAGCTTGTTTTGGCTTGAATCGCTTCGAATCTGCTCGATTTGGCCTTCTTCGGCCCTATTCTGCTCTATTCGACTCTTTTCTACTCTATTCGTTTCTATTTGACTCCATTCTACTCCATTCTATTCATTCCACACTATTCTACACTATTCTACTCTATTCTGCTCTACCCTACCCAACACCACTCTAATTTACTCTACTTGCTTCTACACGATTCCTCTCATTTTGTCTGCATTTGGCTCTATTCAGCTCTATTCTACTCTTCTCTACTCTATTGTATTGTTTCTACTCTGTTCTGTACGATTCTACTCTATTCTACCCTACCCTGTGCTACCCAACTCTAAGGTATTGTAATCCACTTGATTGGATTTGATTCAACCCATTTCGACGTGATTCGGCTCGATTTGGCTCTGTTCAAATCTATTCTACTCTACTCTATTCCCCTCTATTCTACTCTCGCCTACTCTTTTCTGTATTCGTTCTGTGTTGTTCTGTTCTATTTTGTTGTGTTCTGTTCTGTTTTATTCTATTCTACTCTATTCTACCCTACTCTAGCCTACCCGAACCTCCCCTACTCTAGTCTATTCAATTGAATTCGAGAAATTTTGATGCGACTAGGGGCCGAATCGGTGTGATTCATGTCCATTCGGCTCCATTTGTCTCGAATAGTGTCGATTCAGCTCGATTAGGCTCGATTTGGCTCCATTAGGCTCGATTCACTGGATTCGGCTCGATTTCGCTCAATTCAGCTCGATTTGGCCCTCTTTGGCCCTATTCGGCTCTCTTCAGCTCTTTTCTACTCTACTCGGTTCCATTGCACACCATTCTACTCCATTCTACGCTCTTCTACTATACCCTACTGTAATTGATTCGATGGGATTCGACGCCATTCGACGTGATTTGTCTCGTTTCGTCTCCATTCAGCTTGATTCGACTCTGTTCTACTCTACTCTATTCTACTCTACACTATTCTGCTCTGCTCTACCCTTTTCTACTCTATTCTATTGTATCCTTTCCATTCTCTTCTACTGTGTTCAAGTCTACTCTATTCCATCCTACCCTCATCTAATCTATTCTACTGGATTCGATTCCACGCATCTCGATGCGATTCGGCTCAAATCGGCTCCTTTCCACTCCATTCATCCCCAATCGGCTCAAATCGGTTCGATTCAGCTCTAATCGGCTCCATTCGGCTCCAGTCAGCTCCAATAGGCTCTATTCAGCTCTATTCGGCTCTATTAGACTCTACTCAACTCTATTATCTCTTTTCGACTCCACTCGACTCCATGCTACACCATTCTACTCCATCCTAAACTATTCTCTACTGTATTGTATTGTACTCTACCCTACTCTAGTCTATTCTAATGGATTGGATTGGATTGGATTGGATTGGATTGGAATTGATCAGATTCAATGCAATTCGACGGGATTCGACGCGATACGGCACGATTCCACGGGATTCGGCGTGATTCGTCTTGGTTTCTATCCATTTAGCTCTTTTGGGCTCTATTTGGCTCTATTCGGCAATGTTCGACTCTGCTCTACTCTACTCTTCTATACTCTGCTCGTCTCGACCCTATTCTTTCAGTTCTGTTCTCTTCTCTTCTGTTCTACTGCACTCTATTCTACCCTACCCTACCCTAACTTAGCCTACTGTAATCTGTTCTATGCTATTCGACACACTTGAATGGGATTCGACCTGATTCGGGTCATATCGGCTCGATTCATCTCCTTTCTGCTCCATTAAACTCGATTCGGTTCTATTCGGCTCTTTTCCACTCTATTCGGCTCTTTTTGGCAGTATTCGACTCTATTTGACTCTAGTCTACTCGATTCTTTCTGTTCTGTTCTATTCTACTCTATTCTTCTCTACCCTACCGTAGCCTTACCTTCCCCACACTAATCTATTTGATTCGATTCGACACATGTCAAACGACTCGACATGATTCATCTCGATTCACCTTGAATTTGGTCAATTCGGCTGTATTCAGCTCTGTTTGGCTCTTTTCGGCTCTCTTCAACTCAATTTGACTCTATTCTACTGGACCCGACTCTACTTAATTCTATTCTCTTCTTTCTATTGTGTTCTGTTGTGTTGTAGTCTAGCCTCTCCTGCCGTACCCTCCTCTACTCTAATCTATTCGATTCAACGCATTTTGACGCGATTCCATGTGATTAGGCTTGAATCGGCTCGATTTAGCTCTATTTGGCTTGAATTGGGTCAATTCGTCTCGATTCTGCTCAATTCAGCATAATTAGGCTCGAGTGAACCTTATTCAGCCCTGTTCAGCTCTACTCAACCCTTTCTACTTTATTTGTCTCTATTTGGCTCCATTCAACTCCCTTCCACACCATTCTACTCTTTTCTACTCTATTCTATTCTGTTCTACCCTACCCTACTCTAACCTATTCTAATCGATTCGATTCATCACGATTTGTCTCCTTTCCTCTCCATTCGAATCGATTCGGCTTGAATTGGATCTATTCATCTATATTCTGCACTACCCGACTCTGACTATTCCACTCTACTCAACTCTACTCCATTCTACTCTTGGTATTCTCTTCTGTTCTACTCTATTCTATTCTTCTGTGCCCTTCCCTACTGAATCCCAGTCTAACCTACACTACTCTAATCTATTCAATTTAATTCGATTCCATTCAGTTTGACACCATTTGACCCGATTTGAGACAATTCGACGGGATTCGGTGAGATTCCGCGAGATTTGATGCGTTTTGGTGGGATTTGATGGAGTTCGACGAGATCCGATGCAATAGGATCTCGTGTGTTTTGGCTCGATTTTGCTGGGTTCAGTTTGTCTCTATCTGGCTCATTTCAGCTCCACTAGGCTCCATTCATCCCGAAGCTGGTCGACTCGACTCGATTCGGCTCATTTTGGTCATATGTGGTCCTATTCAGCGTTATTCGGCTCTATTCAACTCTTTTCTACTCTCTGCATCTCTGTTCGAATCCATTTGACTCCATTCCACACCATTCTATTCCATTCTACACTACTGTATTCTACAAAACCCTCCCCCACCCTAGCCTATCCTAATCTAGTCTGCTCTTTTCTAGTCTCCTTTTCTATTTTCTCGATTCCATCCTATGCTACTCTACCATACCCTGCACTAAGCTAACCTACCCTGACCTATGCTGTTCTATTCTATTTCCTTCTATTTTCTCTGTTCCACCCTATGCTTCCCTACCCTATGCTACCCCACCGTACCATACTCTACTACTTAGGGTTACTTAATAAGGGTCCTAATTAAGGGGAGTAGTTCGGGCAAGGGTACTCCTTAAGGCAAGTGTACTAGTTCAGGCTACTAGTTAAGGCCAGGCTACTAGTTAAGGCCAGGCTACTAGTTAAGGCATGGGTACTTGTTGAGGGTACTGGTTAAGGCAAGGGTACCAGTTCAGGCTACTTGTTAAGGACATACTACTAGTGAAGGCAAGGGTACTAGTGAAGACTACTGGTTAAGCCAAGGGTACTTGTTAGGACTACTGGTTAAGGCAAGGGTACTAGATTAGGCTAAGAGTTCAGGCAAGGGTACTCGTTCAGATTACTGACTTAGGGTACTATTCAAGACTAGTTGTCTAGGCTACTGCTCTATGCCACTAGTCTAGCTGACTAGTCCAGCTTACTAGTCTAGGCTTCTACTCTAGCCTTCTCTTGTCTACTCTAATGTAGTCTACTTGCATCTACCCTAGTCTTCCTATCATAAACTACCCTACCCTAACCTATTCTAATCGATTCCATTTGATTCGATTCAAAGCATTTCGATGCGACCGGACACCATCACGCTTCAGTCGGCTCGATTCCGCAACATCAGCTCGATTCAGCTCGATTTGGCTCGAATCGCTTCAATTCAGCTCGTTTCCACTCGTTTCAGCCTTATTCGGCCCTATTTGGCTCGATTCGACTCTTTTCTACTCTATTTGTCTCTGTTCGACTCCATTTGACTCCACTCTTCTCCATTCTACGCTATTCTACTCTATTCTGTTCTACGCTACCCTACGATGCTCTAATCTATTCGATTGGATGCGATTCTTAGCAATTCGGTGTGATTCATCTCGTTTTGTTTCCATTTGACTCGATTCGGCCAGAATTGGCTCTATTCAGCTATATCCTGCACTCTTTGACTCTATTTGACTCAATTCTACTCTGCTCTACTCTTGTCTGCTTTACTCTCTCTACTCTACCCTACTGTACTATATTCTATTCTGTACTATTCTGTTCTATTCTACCCACCCGCCCCTCCCCTCCCCTTCCCTAATCTATTTGATTAGATTCGATGTGACGTATTTCCACGCGATTTGACGCGATTAGGCTTGAATCAGCTCGATTCAGTTCGAATCGGCTCTATTCGGATCGACTTGGCTCCATTTCACTCCATTCGGCTCGATTAGGCTCGAATTCCATCGATTCTGCTGGATTCTGCTCAATTAGGCCTTATTTGGGCCTATTCGGCCCTATTCTGCTCTATTAGACTCTTTTGTACTCTATTCATATCTATCCGTCTCTATTGGACTCCGTTCAACTCCATTCCTCACTATTTTCCTCTCTTCTATTCTACCCTTCCCTACCCTAATCTCTTCTAATCGATTCGATTTGATTTGACGCGATTCGAAGCAACCGGACGTGATTCGTCTCGTTTTGTCTCCACTCGGCTCAATTCGGCTATGTTCTCTCTCTTTGACTCTATTCTATTCTGTTGTATTCTTTCTGTTCTGCTCTATTCTCTCCTATTCTGTTGTACTCTATTCTATTCTACCCTACCCGACCCAACGGCACCCCACCCGAACCTACCCTACTTTAATCTATTGGATTCAATTCGATTCCGTGCAAAGCGATTTGATAGGACTTGACTGGATTCGGCAAGATCTGAAGGGATTTGATGAGATTCCATGCGACTCGACGTGATTCAGTAGGATTCTCTGAGGTTTGACGCAATTCGAAGTTATTCGACGTGATTCGATGGGATTCGACACGATATGAAGCGATTTGACCTTGTTTGATTCAAAACGATGTGACTCGACTCGATTCGACCTGATTCGATTCGACGCTGTTCGGTGACAGTCAGTGCGATTCTGCTTGATTCCGCTCGATTAGGTGTGATTCGGCAGTATAAAGCTCTTTTCAGCTGTATTCAGCTCCATTCATCTCTATTCAGCTTATTCCGCTCTATTCGACTGTATTCGACTCTACTCTTTTCCACTCTATTCTACTCGATTCTATTCCTTCTATTCTGTTCTAATCTCTTCTATTCCACTCTACTCTGTTCTATTCTACCCTCCCCTTCCCTCCCCTCCCCTTCTCTAATCTATACGTCTTGATTGGATTTGACGCGTTGAACGCGATTCGAGGCGATGAAGCTTGAATCGGCTCGATTCGGCTCGATTTGGCTCTATTCTGCTCAGTTAGGCTCCATTCAGCTTGTTTGGGCTTGAATCGCTTCGAATCTGCTCGATTTGGCCTTCTTCGGCCCTATTCTGCTCTATTCGACTCTTTTCTACTCTATTCGTTTCTATTTGACTCCATTCTACTCCATTCTATTCATTCCACACTATTCTACACTATTCTGCTCTACCCTACCCAACACCACTCTAATTTACTCTACTTGCTTCTACACGATTCCTCTCATTTTGTCCGCATTTGGCTCTATTCAGCTCTATTCTACTCTTCTCTACTCTATTGTATTGTTTCTACTCTGTTCTGTACTATTCTACTCTATTCTACCCTACCCTATGCTACCCAACTCTAAGGTATTGTAATCCACTTGATTGGATTTGATTCAACCCATTTCGACGCGATTCGGCTCGATTTGGCTCTGTTCAAATCTATTCTACTCTACTCTATTCCCCTCTATTCTACTCTAGCCTACTCTTTTCTGTATTCGTTCTGTGTTGTTCTGTTCTATTTTGTTGTGTTCTGTTCTGTTTTATTCTATTCTACTCTATTCTACCCTACTCTAGCCTACCCGAACCTCCCCTACTCTAGTCTATTCAATTGAATTCGAGAAATTTTGACGCGACTAGGGGCCGAATCGGTGTGATTCATGTCCATTCGGCTCCATTTGTCTCGAATAGTGTCGATTCAGCTCGATTAGGCTCGATTTGGCTCCATTAGGCTCGATTCACTGGATTCGGCTCGATTTCGCTCAATTCAGCTCGATTTGGCCCTCTTTGGCCCTATTCGGCTCTCTTCAGCTCTTTTCTACTCTACTCGATTCCATTGCACACCATTCTACTCCATTCTACGCTCTTCTACTATACCCTACTGTAATTGATTCGATGGGATTCGACGCCAGTCGACGCGATTTGTCTCGTTTCGTCTCCATTCAGCTTGATTCGACTCTGTTCTACTCTACTCTATTCTACTCTACACTATTCTGCTCTGCTCTACCCTTTTCTACTCTATTCTATTGTATCCTTTCCATTCTCTTCTACTGTGTTCAAGTCTACTCTATTCCATCCTACCCTAATCTAATCTATTCTACTGGATTCGATTCCACGCATCTCGATGCGATTCGGCTCAAATCGGCTCCTTTCCACTCCATTCATCCCCAATCGGCTCAAATCGGTTCGGTTCAGCTCTAATCGGCTCCATTCGGCTCCAGTCAGCTCGAATAGGCTCTATTCAGCTCTATTCGGCTCTATTAGACTCTACTCAACTCTATTATCTCTTTTCGACTCCACTCGACTCCATGCTATACCATTCTACTCCATCCTAAACTATTGTCTACTGTATTGTATTGTACTCTACCCTACTGTAGTCTATTCTATTTGATTGGATTGGAATTGATCAGATTCAATGCAATTCGACGGGATTCGACGTGATAGAGCACGATTCCACGGGATTCGGCGTGATTTGTCTTGGTTTCTATCCATTTAGCTCTTTTGGGCTCTATTTGGCTCTATTCGGCAATGTTCGACTCTACTCTACTCTTCTATACTCTGCTCGTCTCGACCCTATTCTTTCAGTTCAGTTCTCTTCTGTTCTGTTCTACTGCACTCTATTCTACCCTACCCTACCCTAACTTAGCCTAGTGTAATCTGTTCTATGCTATTCGACACACTTGAATGGGATTCGACCTGATTCGGGTCATATCGGCTCGATTCATCTCCTTTCTGCTCCATTAAACTCGATTCGGTTCTATTCGGCTCTTTTCCACTCTATTCGGCTCTTTTTGGCAGTATTCGACTCTATTTGACTCTAGTCTACTCGATTCTTTCTGTTCTGTTCTATTCTACTCTATTCTATTCTTCTCTACCCTACCGTAGCCTTACCTTCCCCACACTAATCTATTTGATTCCATTCGACACGTTTCAGACGACTCGACATGATTCATCTCGATTCACCTTGAATTTGGTCAATTCGGCTGTATTCAGCTCTGTTTGGCTCTTTTCGGCTCTCTTCAACTCAATTTGACTCTATTCTACTGGACCCGACTCTACTTAATTCTATTCTCTTCTTTCTATTGTGTTCTGTTGTGTTGTAGTCTAGCCTCTCCTGCCGTACCCTCCTCTACTCTAATCTATTCGATTCAACGCATTTTGACGCGATTCCATGTGATTAGGCTTGAATCGGCTCGATTTAGCTCTATTTGGCTTGAATTGGGTCAATTCGTCTCGATTCTGCTCAATTCAGCATAATTAGGCTCGAGTGAACCTTATTCAGCCCTGTTCAGCTCTACTCAACCCTTTCTACTTTATTTGTCTCTATTTGGCTCCATTCAACTCCCTTCCACACCATTCTACTCTTTTCTACTCTATTCTATTCTGTTCTACCCTACCCTACTCTAATCTATTCTAATCGATTCGATTCATCACGATTTGTCTCCTTTCCTCTCCATTCGAATCGATTCGGCTTGAATTGGATCTATTCATCTATATTCTGCACTACCCGACTCTGACTATTCCACTCTACTCAACTCTACTCCATTCTACTCTTGGTATTCTCTTCTGTTCTACTCTATTCTATTCTTCTGTGCCCTTCCCTACTGAATCCCAGTCTAACCTACACTACTCCAATCTATTCAATTTAATTCGATTCCATTCAGTTTGACACCATTCGACCCGATTTGAGACAATTCGATGGGATTCGGTGAGATTCCGCGAGATTTGATGCGTTTTGGTGGGATTTGATGGAATTCGACGAGATCCGATGCAATAGGATGCAATTAAGTGTGTTTTGGCTTGATTTTGCTGGGTTCAGTTTGTCTCTATTTGGCTCATTTCAGCTCCACTAGGCTCCATTCATCCCGAATCTGGTCGACTCGACTCGATTCGGCTCATTTTGGTCATATGTGGTCCTATTCAGCGTTATTCGGCTCTATTCAACTCTTTTCTACTCTATTCATCTCTGTTTGAATCCATTTGACTCCATTCCACACCATTCTATTCCATTCTACACTACTGTATTCTACAAAACCCTCCCCCACCCTAGCCTATCCTAATCTAGTCTGCTCTTTTCTAGTCTCCTTTTCTATTTTCTCGATTCCATCCTATGCTACTCTACCATACCCTGCACTAAGCTAACCTACCCTGACCTATGCTGTTCTATTCTATTTCCTTCTATTTTCTCTGTTCCACCGTATGCTTCCCTACCCTATGCTACCCCACCGTACCATACTCTACTACTTAGGGTTACTCAATAAGGGTCCTAATTAAGGGGAGTAGTTCGGGCAAGGGTACTCCTTAAGGCAAGTGTACTAGTTCAGGCTACTAGTTAAGGCCAGGCTACTAGTTAAGGCATGGGTACTTGTTGAGGGTACTGGTTAAGGCAAGGGTACCAGTTCAGGCTACTTGTTAAGGACATACTACTAGTGAAGGCAAGGGTACTAGTGAAGACTACTGGTTAAGCCAAGGGTACTTGTTAGGACTACTGGTTAAGGCAAGGGTACTAGATTAGGCTAAGAGTTCAGGCAAGGGTACTCGTTCAGATTACTGACTTAGGGTACTATTCAAGACTAGTTGTCTAGGCTACTGCTCTATGCCACTAGTCTAGCTGACTAGTCCAGCTTACTAGTCTAGGCTTCTACTCTAGCCTTCTCTTGTCTACTCTAATGTAGTCTACTTGCATCTACCCTAGTCTTCCTATCATAAACTACCCTACCCTAACCTATTCTAATCGATTCCATTTGATTCGATTCAAAGCATTTCGATGCGACCGGACACCATCACGCTTGAGTCGGCTCGAGTCCGCAACATCAGCTCGATTCAGCTCGATTTGGCTCGAATCGCTTCAATTCAGCTCATTTCCACTCGGTTCAGCCTTATTCGGCCCTATTTGGCTTGACTCGACTCTTTTCTACTCTATTTGTCTCTTTTCGACTCCATTTGACTCCACTCTTCTCCATTCTATGCAATTCTACTCTATTCTGTTCTACTCTACCCTACGATACTCTATTCGATTGGATGCGATTCGAAGCAATTTGGTGTGATTCATCTCGTTTTGTTTCCATTTGACTCGATTCGGCCAGAATTGGCTCTATTCAGGTATATCCTGCACTCTTTGACTCTATTTGACTCAATTCTACTCTGCTCTACTCTTGTCTGCTTTACTCTCTCTACTCTACCCTACTGTACTATATTCTATTCTGTACTATTCTGTTCTATTCTACCCACCCGCCCCTACCCTACCCTTCCTTAATCTATTTGATTAGTTTCGATGTGACGTATTTCCACGCGATTTGACGCGATTAGGCTTGAATCAGCTCGATTCAGTTCGAATCGGCTCTATTCGGCTCGACTTGGCTCCATTTCACTCCACTCGGCTCGATTAGGCTGGAATTCCATCGATTCTGCTGGATTCTGCTCAATTAGGCCTTATTTGGTCCTATTCGGCCCTATTCTGCTCTATTCGACTCTTTTGTACTCTATTCATATCTATCCGTCTCTATTGGACTCCGTTCAACTCCATTCCTCACTATTTTCCTCTCTTCTATTCTACCCTTCCCTACCCTAATCTCTTCTAATCGATTCGATTTGATTTGACGCGATTCGAAGCAACCGGACGTGATTCGTCTCGTTTTGTCTCCACTCGGCTCAATTCGGCTATGTTCTCTCTCTTTGACTCTATTCTATTCTGTTGTATTCTTTCTGTTCTGTTCTATTCTCTCCTATTCTGTTGTACTCTATTCTATTCTACCCTACCCGACCCAACGGCACCCCACCCGAACCTACCCTACTTTAATCTATTGGATTCAATTCGATTCCGTGCAAAGCGATTTGATAGGACTTGACTGGATTCGGCAAATCTGAAGGGATTTGATGAGATTCCATGCGACTCGACGTGATTCAGTAGGATTCTCTGAGGCTTGACGCAATTCGAAGTTATTCGACGTGATTCGATGGGATTCGACACGATATGAAGCGATTTGACCTTGTTTGATTCAAAACGATGTGACTCGACTCAATTCGACCTGATTCGATTCGACGCTGTTCGGTGACAGTCAGTGCGATTCTGCTTGATTCCGCTCGATTAGGTGTGATTCGGCAGTATACAGCTCTTTTCGGCTGTATTCAGCTCCATTCGTCTCTATTCAGCTTATTCGGCTCTATTTGACTGTATTCGACTCTACTCTTTTCCACTCTATTCTACTCGATTCTATTCCTTCTATTCTGTTCTAATCTCTTCTATTCCACTCTACTCTGTTCTATACTCCCCTTCCCTCCCCTCCCCTTCTCTAATCTATACGTCTCGATTGGATTTGACGCGTTGAACGCGATTCGAGGCGATGAAGCTTGAATCGGCTCGATTCGGCTCGATTTGGCTCTATTCGGCTCAGTTAGGCTCCATTCAGCTTGTTTTGGCTTGAATCGCTTCGAATCTGCTCGATTTGGCCTTCTTCGGCCCTATTCTGCTCCATTCGACTCTTTTCTACTCTATTCGTTTCTATTTGACTCCATTCTACTCCATTCTATTCATTCCACACTATTCTACACTATTCTACTCTATTCTGCTCTACCCTACACAACACCACTCTAATTTACTCTACTTGCTTCTACACGATTCCTCTCATTTTGTCTGCATTTGGCTCTATTCAGCTCTATTCTACTCTTCTCTACTCTATTGTATTGTTTCTACTCTGTTCTGTACGATTCTACTCTATTCTACCCTACCCTGTGCTACCCAACTCTAAGGTATTGTAATCCACTTGATTGGATTTGATTCAACCCATTTCGACGTGATTCGGCTCGATTTGGCTCTGTTCAAATCTATTCTACTCTACTCTATTCCCCTCTATTCTACTCTAGCCTACTCTTTTCTGTATTCGTTCTGTGTTGTTCTGTTCTATTTTGTTGTGTTCTGTTCTGTTTTATTCTATTCTACTCTATTCTACCCTACTCTAGCCTACCCGAACCTCCCCTACTCTAGTCTATTCAATTGAATTCGAGAAATTTTGACGCGACTAGGGGCCGAATCGGTGTGATTCATGTCCATTCGGCTCCATTTGTCTCGAATAGTGTCGATTCAGCTCGATTAGGCTCGATTTGGCTCCATTAGGCTCGATTCACTGGATTCGGCTCGATTTCGCTCAATTCAGCTCGATTTGGCCCTCTTTGGCCCTCTTCGGCTCTCTTCAGCTCTTTTCTACTCTACTCGATTCCATTGCACACCATTCTACTCCATTCTACGCTCTTCTACTATACCCTACTGTAATTGATTCGATGGGATTCGACGCCAGTCGACGCGATTTGTCTCGTTTCGTCTCCATTCAGCTTGATTCGACTCTGTTCTACTCTACTCTATTCTACTCTACACTATTCTGCTCTGCTCTACCCTTTTCTACTCTATTCTATTGTATCCTTTCCATTCTCTTCTACTGTGTTCAAGTCTACTCTATTCCATCCTACCCTAATCTAATCTATTCTACTGGATTCGATTCCACGCATCTCGATGCGATTCGGCTCAAATCGGCTCCTTTCCACTCCATTCATCCCCAATCGGCTCAAATCGGTTCGGTTCAGCTCTAATCGGCTCCATTCGGCTCCAGTCAGCTCGAATAGGCTCTATTCAGCTCTATTCGGCTCTATTAGACTCTACTCAACTCTATTATCTCTTTTCGACTCCACTCGACTCCATGCTATACCATTCTACTCCATCCTAAACTATTGTCTACTGTATTGTATTGTACTCTACCCTACTGTAGTCTATTCTATTTGATTGGATTGGAATTGATCAGATTCAATGCAATTCGACGGGATTCGACGTGATAGAGCACGATTCCACGGGATTCGGCGTGATTTGTCTTGGTTTCTATCCATTTAGCTCTTTTGGGCTCTATTTGGCTCTATTCGGCAATGTTCGACTCTACTCTACTCTTCTATACTCTGCTCGTCTCGACCCTATTCTTTCAGTTCAGTTCTCTTCTGTTCTGTTCTACTGCACTCTATTCTACCCTACCCTACCCTAACTTAGCCTAGTGTAATCTGTTCTATGCTATTCGACACACTTGAATGGGATTCGACCTGATTCGGGTCATATCGGCTCGATTCATCTCCTTTCTGCTCCATTAAACTCGATTCGGTTCTATTCGGCTCTTTTCCACTCTATTCGGCTCTTTTTGGCAGTATTCGACTCTATTTGACTCTAGTCTACTCGATTCTTTCTGTTCTGTTCTATTCTACTCTATTCTATTCTTCTCTACCCTACCGTAGCCTTACCTTCCCCACACTAATCTATTTGATTCGATTTGACACGTTTCAGACGACTCGACATGATTCATCTCGATTCACCTTGAATTTGGTCAATTCGGCTGTATTCAGCTCTGTTTGGCTCTTTTCGGCTCTCTTCAACTCAATTTGACTCTATTCTACTGGACCCGACTCTACTTAATTCTATTCTCTTCTTTCTATTGTGTTCTGTTGTGTTGTAGTCTAGCCTCTCCTGCCGTACCCTCCTCTACTCTAATCTATTCGATTCAACGCATTTTGACGCGATTCCATGTGATTAGGCTTGAATCGGCTCGATTTAGCTCTATTTGGCTTGAATTGGGTCAATTCGTCTCGATTCTGCTCAATTCAGCATAATTAGGCTCGAGTGAACCTTATTCAGCCCTGTTCAGCTCTACTCAACCCTTTCTACTTTATTTGTCTCTATTTGGCTCCATTCAACTCCCTTCCACACCATTCTACTCTTTTCTACTCTATTCTATTCTGTTCTACCCTACCCTACTCTAATCTATTCTAATCGATTCGATTCATCACGATTTGTCTCCTTTCCTCTCCATTCGAATCGATTCGGCTTGAATTGGATCTATTCATCTATATTCTGCACTACCCGACTCTGACTATTCCACTCTACTCAACTCTACTCCATTCTACTCTTGGTATTCTCTTCTGTTCTACTCTATTCTATTCTTCTGTGCCCTTCCCTACTGAATCCCAGTCTAACCTACACTACTCCAATCTATTCAATTTAATTCGATTCCATTCAGTTTGACACCATTCGACCCGATTTGAGACAATTCGATGGGATTCGGTGAGATTCCGCGAGATTTGATGCGTTTTGGTGGGATTTGATGGAATTCGACGAGATCCGATGCAGTAGGATGCAATTAAGTGTGTTTTGGCTTGATTTTGCTGGGTTCAGTTTGTCTCTATTTGGCTCATTTCAGCTCCACTACCATTCATCCCGAATCTGGTCAACTCGACTCGATTCGGCTCATTTTGGTCATATGTGGTCCTATTCAGCGTTATTCGGCTCTATTCAACTCTTTTCTACTCTATTCATCTCTGTTTGAATCCATTTGACTCCATTCCACACCATTCTATTCCATTCTACACTACTGTATTCTACAAAACCCTCCCCCACCCTAGCCTATCCTAATCTAGTCTGCTCTTTTCTAGTCTCCTTTTCTATTTTCTCGATTCCATCCTATGCTACTCTACCATACCCTGCACTAAGCTAACCTACCCTGACCTATGCTGTTCTATTCTATTTCCTTCTATTTTCTCTGTTCCACCGTATGCTTCCCTACCCTATGCTACCCCACCGTACCATACTCTACTACTTAGGGTTACTCAATAAGGGTCCTAATTAAGGGGAGTAGTTCGGGCAAGGGTACTCCTTAAGGCAAGTGTACTAGTTCAGGCTACTAGTTAAGGCCAGGCTACTAGTTAAGGCATGGGTACTTGTTGAGGGTACTGGTTAAGGCAAGGGTACCAGTTCAGGCTACTTGTTAAGGACATACTACTAGTGAAGGCAAGGGTACTAGTGAAGACTACTAGTTAAGCCAAGGGTACTTGTTAGGACTACTAGTTAAGGCAAGGGTACTAGATTAGGCTAAGAGTTCAGGCAAGGGTACTCGTTCAGATTACTGACTTAGGGTACTATTCAAGACTAGTTGTCTAGGCTACTGCTCTATGCCACTAGTCTAGCTGACTAGTCCAGCTTACTAGTCTAGGCTTCTACTCTAGCCTTCTCTTGTCTACTCTAATGTAGTCTACTTGCATCTACCCTAGTCTTCCTATCATAAACTACCCTACCCTAACCTATTCTAATCGATTCCATTTGATTCGATTCAAAGCATTTCGATGCGACCGGACACCATCACGCTTGAGTCGGCTCGAGTCCACAACATCAGCTCGATTCAGCTCGATTTGGCTCGAATCGCTTCAATTCAGCTCATTTCCACTCGGTTCAGCCTTATTCGGCCCTATTTGGCTTGACTCGACTCTTTTCTACTCTATTTGTCTCTTTTCGACTCCATTTGACTCCACTCTTCTCCATTCTATGCAATTCTACTCTATTCTGTTCTACTCTACCCTACGATACTCTATTCGATTGGATGTGATTCGAAGCAATTTGGTGTGATTCATCTCGTTTTGTTTCCATTTGACTCGATTCGGCCAGAATTGGCTCTATTCAGGTATATCCTGCACTCTTTGGCTCTATTTGACTGAATTCTACTCTGCTCTACTCTTGTCTGCTTTACTCTCTCTACTCTACCCTACTGTACTATATTCTATTCTGTACTATTCTGTTCTATTCTACCCACCCGCCCCTACCCTACCCTTCCTTAATCTATTTGATTAGTTTCGATGTGACGTATTTCCACGCGATTTGACGCGATTAGGCTTGAATCAGCTCGATTCAGTTCGAATCGGCTCTATTCGGATCGACTTGGCTCCATTTCACTCCATTCGGCTCGATTAGGCTCGAATTCCATCGATTCTGCTGGATTCTGCTCAATTAGGCCTTATTTGGGCCTATTCGGCCCTATTCTGCTCTATTAGACTCTTTTGTACTCTATTCATATCTATCCGTCTCTATTGGACTCCGTTCAACTCCATTCCTCACTATTTTCCTCTCTTCTATTCTACCCTTCCCTACCCTAATCTCTTCTAATCGATTCGATTTGATTTGACGCGATTCGAAGCAACCGGACGTGATTCGTCTCGTTTTGTCTCCACTCGGCTCAATTCGGCTATGTTCTCTCTCTTTGACTCTATTCTATTCTGTTGTATTCTTTCTGTTCTGTTCTATTCTCTCCTATTCTGTTGTACTCTATTCTATTCTACCCTACCCGACCCATTGGCACCCCACCCGAACCTACCCTACTTTAATCTATTGGATTCAATTCGATTCCGTGCAAAGCGATTTGATAGGACTTGACTGGATTCGGCAAATCTGAAGGGATTTGATGAGATTCCATGCGACTCGACGTGATTCAGTAGGATTCTCTGAGGTTTGACGCAATTCGAAGTTATTCGACGTGATTCGATGGGATTCGACACGATATGAAGCGATTTGACCTTGTTTGATTCAAAACGATGTGACTCGACTCGATTCGACCTGATTCGATTCGACGCTGTTCGGTGACAATCAGTGCGATTCTGCTTGATTCCGCTCGATTTGGTGTGATTCGGCAGTATACAGCTCTTTTCGGCTGTATTCAGCTCCATTCGTCTCTATTCAGCTTATTCGGCTCTATTTGACTGTATTCGACTCTACTCTTTTCCACTCTATTCTACTCGATTCTATTCCTTCTATTCTGTTCTAATCTCTTCTATTCCACTCTACTCTGTTCTATTCTACCCTCCCCTCCCCTCCCCTCCCCTTCTCTAATCTATACGTCTCGATTGGATTTGACGCGTTGAACGCGATTCGAGGCGATGAAGCTTGAATCGGCTCGATTCGGCTCGATTTGGCTCTATTCGGCTCAGTTAGGCTCCATTCAGCTTGTTTTGGCTTGAATCGCTTCGAATCTGCTCGATTTGGCCTTCTTCGGCCCTATTCTGCTCTATTCAACTCTTTTCTACTCTATTCGTTTCTATTTGACTCCATTCTACTCCATTCTATTCATTCCACACTATTCTACACTATTCTACTCTATTCTGCTCTACCCTACACAACACCACTCTAATTTACTCTACTTGCTTCTACACGATTCCTCTCATTTTGTCTGCATTTGGCTCTATTCAGCTCTATTCTACTCTTCTCTACTCTATTGTATTGTTTCTACTCTGTTCTGTACGATTCTACTCTATTCTACCCTACCCTGTGCTACCCAACTCTAAGGTATTGTAATCCACTTGATTGGATTTGATTCAACCCATTTCGACGTGATTCGGCTCGATTTGGCTCTGTTCAAATCTATTCTACTCTACTCTATTCCCCTCTATTCTACTCTCGCCTACTCTTTTCTGTATTCGTTCTGTGTTGTTCTGTTCTATTTTGTTGTGTTCTGTTCTGTTTTATTCTATTCTACTCTATTCTACCCTACTCTAGCCTACCCGAACCTCCCCTACTCTAGTCTATTCAATTGAATTCGAGAAATTTTGATGCGACTAGGGGCCGAATCGGTGTGATTCATGTCCATTCGGCTCCATTTGTCTCGAATAGTGTCGATTCAGCTCGATTAGGCTCGATTTGGCTCCATTAGGCTCGATTCACTGGATTCGGCTCGATTTCGCTCAATTCAGCTCGATTTGGCCCTCTTTGGCCCTATTCGGCTCTCTTCAGCTCTTTTCTACTCTACTCGATTCCATTGCACACCATTCTACTCCATTCTACGCTCTTCTACTATACCCTACTGTAATTGATTCGATGGGATTCGACGCCATTCGACGTGATTTGTCTCGTTTCGTCTCCATTCAGCTTGATTCGACTCTGTTCTACTCTACTCTATTCTACTCTACACTATTCTGCTCTGCTCTACCCTTTTCTACTCTATTCTATTGTATCCTTTCCATTCTCTTCTACTGTGTTCAAGTCTACTCTATTCCATCCTACCCTCATCTAATCTATTCTACTGGATTCGATTCCACGCATCTCGATGCGATTCGGCTCAAATCGGCTCCTTTCCACTCCATTCATCCCCAATCGGCTCAAATCGGTTCGATTCAGCTCTAATCGGCTCCATTCGGCTCCAGTCAGCTCCAATAGGCTCTATTCAGCTCTATTCGGCTCTATTAGACTCTACTCAACTCTATTATCTCTTTTCGACTCCACTCGACTCCATGCTACACCATTCTACTCCATCCTAAACTATTCTCTACTGTATTGTATTGTACTCTACCCTACTCTAGTCTATTCTAATGGATTGGATTGGATTGGATTGGATTGGATTGGAATTGATCAGATTCAATGCAATTCGACGGGATTCGACGCGATACGGCACGATTCCACGGGATTCGGCGTGATTCGTCTTGGTTTCTATCCATTTCGCTCTTTTGGGCTCTATTTGGCTCTATTCGGCAATGTTCGACTCTGCTCTACTCTACTCTTCTATACTCTGCTCGTCTCGACCCTATTCTTTCAGTTCTGTTCTCTGCTCTTCTGTTCTACTGCACTCTATTCTACCCTACCCTACCCTAACTTAGCCTAGTGTAATCTGTTCTATGCTATTCGACACACTTGAATGGGATTCGACCTGATTCGGGTCATATCGGCTCGATTCATCTCCTTTCTGCTCCATTAAACTCGATTCGGTTCTATTCGGCTCTTTTCCACTCTATTCGGCTCTTTTTGGCAGTATTCGACTCTATTTGACTCTAGTCTACTCGATTCTTTCTGTTCTGTTCTATTCTACTCTATTCTTCTCTACCCTACCGTAGCCTTACCTTCCCCACACTAATCTATTTGATTCGATTCGACACGTTTCAAACGACTCGACATGATTCATCTCGATTCACCTTGAATTTGGTCAATTCGGCTGTATTCAGCTCTGTTTGGCTCTTTTCGGCTCTCTTCAACTCAATTTGACTCTATTCTACTGGACCCGACTCTACTTAATTCTATTCTCTTCTTTCTATTGTGTTCTGTTGTGTTGTAGTCTAGCCTCTCCTGCCGTACCCTCCTCTACTCTAATCTATTCGATTCAATGCATTTTGACGCGATTCCATGTGATTAGGCTTGAATCGGCTCGATTTAGCTCTATTTGGCTTGAATTGGGTCAATTCGTCTCGATTCTGCTCAATTCAGCATAATTAGGCTCGAGTGAACCTTATTCAGCCCTGTTCAGCTCTACTCAACCCTTTCTACTTTATTTGTCTCTATTTGGCTCCATTCAACTCCCTTCCACACCATTCTACTCTTTTCTACTCTATTCTATTCTGTTCTACCCTACCCTACTCTAACCTATTCTAATCGATTCGATTCATCACGATTTGTCTCCTTTCCTCTCCATTCGAATCGATTCGGCTTGAATTGGATCTATTCATCTATATTCTGCACTACCCGACTCTGACTATTCCACTCTACTCAACTCTACTCCATTCTACTCTTGGTATTCTCTTCTGTTCTACTCTATTCTATTCTTCTGTGCCCTTCCCTACTGAATCCCAGTCTAACCTACACTACTCCAATCTATTCAATTTAATTCGATTCCATTCAGTTTGACACCATTTGACCCGATTTGAGACAATTCGACGGGATTCGGTGAGATTCCGCGAGATTTGATGCGTTTTGGTGGGATTTGATGGAGTTCGACGAGATCCGATGCAATAGGATCTCGTGTGTTTTGGCTCGATTTTGCTGGGTTCAGTTTGTCTCTATCTGGCTCATTTCAGCTCCACTAGGCTCCATTCATCCCGAAGCTGGTCGACTCGACTCGATTCGGCTCATTTTGGTCATATGTGGTCCTATTCAGCGTTATTCGGCTCTATTCAACTCTTTTCTACTCTCTGCATCTCTGTTCGAATCCATTTGACTCCATTCCACACCATTCTATTCCATTCTACACTACTGTATTCTACAAAACCCTCCCCCACCCTAGCCTATCCTAATCTAGTCTGCTCTTTTCTAGTCTCCTTTTCTATTTTCTCGATTCCATCCTATGCTACTCTACCATACCCTGCACTAAGCTAACCTACCCTGACCTATGCTGTTCTATTCTATTTCCTTCTATTTTCTCTGTTCCACCGTATGCTTCCCTACCCTATGCTACCCCACCGTACCATACTCTACTACTTAGGGTTACTTAATAAGGGTCCTAATTAAGGGGAGTAGTTCGGGCAAGGGTACTCCTTAAGGCAAGTGTACTAGTTCAGGCTACTAGTTAAGGCCAGGCTACTAGTTAAGGCCAGGCTACTAGTTAAGGCATGGGTACTTGTTGAGGGTACTGGTTAAGGCAAGGGTACCAGTTCAGGCTACTTGTTAAGGACATACTACTAGTGAAGGCAAGGGTACTAGTGAAGACTACTGGTTAAGCCAAGGGTACTTGTTAGGACTACTGGTTAAGGCAAGGGTACTAGATTAGGCTAAGAGTTCAGGCAAGGGTACTCGTTCAGATTACTGACTTAGGGTACTATTCAAGACTAGTTGTCTAGGCTACTGCTCTATGCCACTAGTCTAGCTGACTAGTCCAGCTTACTAGTCTAGGCTTCTACTCTAGCCTTCTCTTGTCTACTCTAATGTAGTCTACTTGCATCTACCCTAGTCTTCCTATCATAAACTACCCTACCCTAACCTATTCTAATCGATTCCATTTGATTCGATTCAAAGCATTTCGATGCGACCGGACACCATCACGCTTGAGTCGGCTCGATTCCGCAACATCAGCTCGATTCAGCTCGATTTGGCTCGAATCGCTTCAATTCAGCTCGTTTCCACTCGTTTCAGCCTTATTCGGCCCTATTTGGCTCGATTCGACTCTTTTCTACTCTATTTGTCTCTGTTCGACTCCATTTGACTCCACTCTTCTCCATTCTATGCTATTCTACTCTATTCTGTTCTACTCTACCCTACGATGCTCTAATCTATTCGATTGGATGCGATTCTTAGCAATTCGGTGTGATTCATCTCGTTTTGTTTCCATTTGACTCGATTCGGCCAGAATTGGCTCTATTCAGCTATATCCTGCACTCTTTGACTCTATTTGACTCAATTCTACTCTGCTCTACTCTTGTCTGCTTTACTCTCTCTACTCTACCCTACTGTACTATATTCTATTCTGTACTATTCTGTTCTATTCTACCCACCCGCCCCTCCCCTACCCTTCCCTAATCTATTTGATTAGATTCGATGTGACGTATTTCCACGCGATTTGACGCGATTAGGCTTGAATCAGCTCGATTCAGTTCGAATCGGCTCTATTCGGATCGACTTGGCTCCATTTCACTCCATTCGGCTCGATTAGGCTCGAATTCCATCGATTCTGCTGGATTCTGCTCAATTAGGCCTTATTTGGGCCTATTCGGCCCTATTCTGCTCTATTAGACTCTTTTGTACTCTATTCATATCTATCCGTCTCTATTGGACTCCGTTCAACTCCATTCCTCACTATTTTCCTCTCTTCTATTCTACCCTTCCCTACCCTAATCTCTTCTAATCGATTCGATTTGATTTGACGCGATTCGAAGCAACCGGACGTGATTCGTCTCGTTTTGTCTCCACTCGGCTCAATTCGGCTATGTTCTCTGTCTTTGACTCTATTCTATTCTGTTGTATTCTTTCTGTTCTGTTCTATTCTCTCCTATTCTGTTGTACTCTATTCTATTCTACCCTACCCGACCCAACGGCACCCCACCCGAACCTACCCTACTTTAATCTATTGGATTCAATTCGATTCCGTGCAAAGCGATTTGATAGGACTTGACTGGATTCGGCAAATCTGAAGGGATTTGATGAGATTCCATGCGACTCGACGTGATTCAGTAGGATTCTCTGAGGTTTGACGCAATTCGAAGTTATTCGACGTGATTCGATGGGATTCGACACGATATGAAGCGATTTGATTCAAAACGATGTGACTCGACTCAATTCGACCTGATTCGATTCGACGCTGTTCGGTGACAGTCAGTGCGATTCTGCTTGATTCCGCTCGATTAGGTGTGATTCGGCAGTATACAGCTCTTTTCGACTGTATTCAGCTCCATTCGTCTCTATTCAGCTTATTCGGCTCTATTTGACTGTATTCGACTCTACTCTTTTCCACTCTATTCTACTCGATTCTATTCCTTCTATTCTGTTCTAATCTCTTCTATTCCACTCTACTCTGTTCTATTCTCCCCTTCCCTCCCCTCCCCTTCTCTAATCTATACTTCTCGATTGGATTTGACGCGTTGAACGCGATTCGAGGTGATGAAGCTTGAATCGGCTCGATTCGGCTCGATTTGGCTCTATTCGGCTCAGTTAGGCTCCATTCAGCTTGTTTTGGCTTGAATCGCTTCGAATCTGCTCGATTTGGCCTTCTTCGGCCCTATTCTGCTCTATTCGACTCTTTTCTACTCTATTCGTTTCTATTTGACTCCATTCTACTCCATTCTATTCATTCCACACTATTCTACACTATTCTACTCTATTCTGCTCTACCCTACACAACACCACTCTAATTTACTCTACTTGCTTCTACACGATTCCTCTCATTTTGTCTGCATTTGGCTCTATTCAGCTCTATTCTACTCTTCTCTACTCTATTGTATTGTTTCTACTCTGTTCTGTACGATTCTACTCTATTCTACCCTACCCTGTGCTACCCAACTCTAAGGTATTGTAATCCACTTGATTGGATTTGATTCAACCCATTTCGACGTGATTCGGCTCGATTTGGCTCTGTTCAAATCTATTCTACTCTACTCTATTCCCCTCTATTCTACTCTAGCCTACTCTTTTCTGTATTCGTTCTGTGTTGTTCTGTTCTATTTTGTTGTGTTCTGTTCTGTTTTATTCTATTCTACTCTATTCTACCCTACTCTAGCCTACCCGAACCTCCCCTACTCTAGTCTATTCAATTGAATTCGAGAAATTTTGACGCGACTAGGGGCCGAATCGGTGTGATTCATGTCCATTCGGCTCCATTTGTCTCGAATAGTGTCGATTCAGCTCGATTAGGCTCGATTTGGCTCCATTAGGCTCGATTCACTGGATTCGGCTCGATTTCGCTCAATTCAGCTCGATTTGGCCCTCTTTGGCCCTCTTCGGCTCTCTTCAGCTCTTTTCTACTCTACTCGATTCCGTTGCACACCATTCTACTCCATTCTACGCTCTTCTACTATACCCTACTGTAATTGATTCGATGGGATTCGACGCCAGTCGACGCGATTTGTCTCGTTTCGTCTCCATTCAGCTTGATTCGACTCTGTTCTACTCTACTCTATTCTACTCTACACTATTCTGCTCTGCTCTACCCTTTTCTACTCTATTCTATTGTATCCTTTCCATTCTCTTCTACTGTGTTCAAGTCTACTCTATTCCATCCTACCCTAATCTAATCTATTCTACTGGATTCGATTCCACGCATCTCGATGCGATTCGGCTCAAATCGGCTCCTTTCCACTCCATTCATCCCCAATCGGCTCAAATCGGTTCGGTTCAGCTCTAATCGGCTCCATTCGGCTCCAGTCAGCTCGAATAGGCTCTATTCAGCTCTATTCGGCTCTATTAGACTCTACTCAACTCTATTATCTCTTTTCGACTCCACTCGACTCCATGCTATACCATTCTACTCCATCCTAAACTATTGTCTACTGTATTGTATTGTACTCTACCCTACTGTAGTCTATTCTATTTGATTGGATTGGAATTGATCAGATTCAATGCAATTCGACGGGATTCGACGTGATAGAGCACGATTCCACGGGATTCGGCGTGATTCGTCTTGGTTTCTATCCATTTCGCTCTTTTGGGCTCTATTTGGCTCTATTCGGCAATGTTCGACTCTGCTCTACTCTACTCTTCTATACTCTGCTCGTCTCGACCCTATTCTTTCAGTTCTGTTCTCTTCTCTTCTGTTCTACTGCACTCTATTCTACCCTACCCTACCCTAACTTAGCCTAGTGTAATCTGTTCTATGCTATTCGACACACTTGAATGGGATTCGACCTGATTCGGGTCATATCGGCTCGATTCATCTCCTTTCTGCTCCATTAAACTCGATTCGGTTCTATTCGGCTCTTTTCCACTCTATTCGGCTCTTTTTGGCAGTATTCGACTCTATTTGACTCTAGTCTACTCGATTCTTTCTGTTCTGTTCTATTCTACTCTATTCTATTCTTCTCTACCCTACCGTAGCCTTACCTTCCCCACACTAATCTATTTGATTCGATTCGACACGTTTCAGACGACTCGACATGATTCATCTCGATTCACCTTGAATTTGGTCAATTCGGCTGTATTCAGCTCTGTTTGGCTCTTTTCGGCTCTCTTCAACTCAATTTGACTCTATTCTACTGGACCCGACTCTACTTAATTCTATTCTCTTCTTTCTATTGTGTTCTGTTGTGTTGTAGTCTAGCCTCTCCTGCCGTACCCTCCTCTACTCTAATCTATTCGATTCAACACATTTTGACGCGATTCCATGTGATTAGGCTTGAATCGGCTCGATTTAGCTCTATTTGGCTTGAATTGGGTCAATTCGTCTCGATTCTGCTCAATTCAGCATAATTAGGCTCGAGTGAACCTTATTCAGCCCTGTTCAGCTCTACTCAACCCTTTCTACTTTATTTGTCTCTATTTGGCTCCATTCAACTCCCTTCCACACCATTCTACTCTTTTCTACTCTATTCTATTCTGTTCTACCCTACCCTACTCTAATCTATTCTAATCGATTCGATTCATCACGATTTGTCTCCTTTCCTCTCCATTCGAATCGATTCGGCTTGAATTGGATCTATTCATCTATATTCTGCACTACCCGACTCTGACTATTCCACTCTACTCAACTCTACTCCATTCTACTCTTGGTATTCTCTTCTGTTCTACTCTATTCTATTCTTCTGTGCCCTTCCCTACTGAATCCCAGTCTAACCTACACTACTCCAATCTATTCAATTTAATTCGATTCCATTCAGTTTGACACCATTCGACCCGATTTGAGACAATTCGATGGGATTCGGTGAGATTCCGCGAGATTTGATGCGTTTTGGTGGGATTTGATGGAATTCGACGAGATCCGATGCAATAGGATGCAATTAAGTGTGTTTTGGCTTGATTTTGCTGGGTTCAGTTTGTCTCTATTTGGCTCATTTCAGCTCCACTAGGCTCCATTCATCCCGAATCTGGTCGACTCGACTCGATTCGGCTCATTTTGGTCATATGTGGTCCTATTCAGCGTTATTCGGCTCTATTCAACTCTTTTCTACTCTATTCATCTCTGTTTGAATCCATTTGACTCCATTCCACACCATTCTATTCCATTCTACACTACTGTATTCTACAAAACCCTCCCCCACCCTAGCCTATCCTAATCTAGTCTGCTCTTTTCTAGTCTCCTTTTCTATTTTCTCGATTCCATCCTATGCTACTCTACCATACCCTGCACTAAGCTAACCTACCCTGACCTATGCTGTTCTATTCTATTTCCTTCTATTTTCTCTGTTCCACCGTATGCTTCCCTACCCTATGCTACCCCACCGTACCATACTCTACTACTTAGGGTTACTCAATAAGGGTCCTAATTAAGGGGAGTAGTTCGGGCAAGGGTACTCCTTAAGGCAAGTGTACTAGTTCAGGCTACTAGTTAAGGCCAGGCTACTAGTTAAGGCATGGGTACTTGTTGAGGGTACTGGTTAAGGCAAGGGTACCAGTTCAGGCTACTTGTTAAGGACATACTACTAGTGAAGGCAAGGGTACTAGTGAAGACTACTAGTTAAGCCAAGGGTACTTGTTAGGACTACTAGTTAAGGCAAGGGTACTAGATTAGGCTAAGAGTTCAGGCAAGGGTACTCGTTCAGATTACTGACTTAGGGTACTATTCAAGACTAGTTGTCTAGGCTACTGCTCTATGCCACTAGTCTAGCTGACTAGTCCAGCTTACTAGTCTAGGCTTCTACTCTAGCCTTCTCTTGTCTACTCTAATGTAGTCTACTTGCATCTACCCTAGTCTTCCTATCATAAACTACCCTACCCTAACCTATTCTAATCGATTCCATTTGATTCGATTCAAAGCATTTCGATGCGACCGGACACCATCACGCTTGAGTCGGCTCGAGTCCACAACATCAGCTCGATTCAGCTCGATTTGGCTCGAATCGCTTCAATTCAGCTCATTTCCACTCGGTTCAGCCTTATTCGGCCCTATTTGGCTTGACTCGACTCTTTTCTACTCTATTTGTCTCTTTTCGACTCCATTTGACTCCACTCTTCTCCATTCTATGCAATTCTACTCTATTCTGTTCTACTCTACCCTACGATACTCTATTCGATTGGATGTGAATCGAAGCAATTTGGTGTGATTCATCTCGTTTTGTTTCCATTTGACTCGATTCGGCCAGAATTGGCTCTATTCAGGTATATCCTGCACTCTTTGGCTCTATTTGACTGAATTCTACTCTGCTCTACTCTTGTCTGCTTTACTCTCTCTACTCTACCCTACTGTACTATATTCTATTCTGTACTATTCTGTTCTATTCTACCCACCCGCCCCTACCCTACCCTTCCTTAATCTATTTGATTAGTTTCGATGTGACGTATTTCCACGCGATTTGACGCGATTAGGCTTGAATCAGCTCGATTCAGTTCGAATCGGCTCTATTCGGCTCGACTTGGCTCCATTTCACTCCATTCGGCTCGATTAGGCTCGAATTCCATCGATTCTGCTGGATTCTGCTCAATTAGGCCTTATTTGGGCCTATTCGGCCCTATTCTGCTCTATTAGACTCTTTTGTACTCTATTCATATCTATCCGTCTCTATTGGACTCCGTTCAACTCCATTCCTCACTATTTTCCTCTCTTCTATTCTACCCTTCCCTACCCTAATCTCTTCTAATCGATTCGATTTGATTTGACGCGATTCGAAGCAACCGGACGTGATTCGTCTCGTTTTGTCTCCACTCGGCTCAATTCGGCTATGTTCTCTCTCTTTGACTCTATTCTATTCTGTTGTATTCTTTCTGTTCTGTTCTATTCTCTCCTATTCTGTTGTACTCTATTCTATTCTACCCTACCCGACCCATTGGCACCCCACCCGAACCTACCCTACTTTAATCTATTGGATTCAATTCGATTCCGTGCAAAGCGATTTGATAGGACTTGACTGGATTCGGCAAATCTGAAGGGATTTGATGAGATTCCATGCGACTCGACGTGATTCAGTAGGATTCTCTGAGGTTTGACGCAATTCGAAGTTATTCGACGTGATTCGATGGGATTCGACACGATATGAAGCGATTTGACCTTGTTTGATTCAAAACGATGTGACTCGACTCGATTCGACCTGATTCGATTCGACGCTGTTCGGTGACAATCAGTGCGATTCTGCTTGATTCCGCTCGATTTGGTGTGATTCGGCAGTATACAGCTCTTTTCGGCTGTATTCAGCTCCATTCGTCTCTATTCAGCTTATTCGGCTCTATTTGACTGTATTCGACTCTACTCTTTTCCACTCTATTCTACTCGATTCTATTCCTTCTATTCTGTTCTAATCTCTTCTATTCCACTCTACTCTGTTCTATTCTACCCTCCCCTCCCCTCCCCTCCCCTTCTCTAATCTATACGTCTCGATTGGATTTGACGCGTTGAACGCGATTCGAGGCGATGAAGCTTGAATCGGCTCGATTCGGCTCGATTTGGCTCTATTCGGCTCAGTTAGGCTCCATTCAGCTTGTTTTGGCTTGAATCGCTTCGAATCTGCTCGATTTGGCCTTCTTCGGCCCTATTCTGCTCTATTCGACTCTTTTCTACTCTATTCGTTTCTATTTGACTCCATTCTACTCCATTCTATTCATTCCACACTATTCTACTCTATTCTGCTCTACCCTACCCAACACCACTCTAATTTACTCTACTTGCTTCTACACGATTCCTCTCATTTTGTCTGCATTTGGCTCTATTCAGCTCTATTCTACTCTTCTCTACTCTATTGTATTGTTTCTACTCTGTTCTGTACGATTCTACTCTATTCTACCCTACCCTGTGCTACCCAACTCTAAGGTATTGTAATCCACTTGATTGGATTTGATTCAACCCATTTCGACGTGATTCGGCTCGATTTGGCTCTGTTCAAATCTATTCTACTCTACTCTATTCCCCTCTATTCTACTCTCGCCTACTCTTTTCTGTATTCGTTCTGTGTTGTTCTGTTCTATTTTGTTGTGTTCTGTTCTGTTTTATTCTATTCTACTCTATTCTACCCTACTCTAGCCTACCCGAACCTCCCCTACTCTAGTCTATTCAATTGAATTCGAGAAATTTTGATGCGACTAGGGCCGAATCGGTGTGATTCATGTCCATTCGGCTCCATTTGTCTCGAATAGTGTCGATTCAGCTCGATTAGGCTCGATTTGGCTCCATTAGGCTCGATTCACTGGATTCGGCTCGATTTCGCTCAATTCAGCTCGATTTGGCCCTCTTTGGCCCTATTCGGCTCTCTTCAGCTCTTTTCTACTCTACTCGATTCCATTGCACACCATTCTACTCCATTCTACGCTCTTCTACTATACCCTACTGTAATTGATTCGATGGGATTCGACGCCATTCGACGTGATTTGTCTCGTTTCGTCTCCATTCAGCTTGATTCGACTCTGTTCTACTCTACTCTATTCTACTCTACACTCTTCTGCTCTGCTCTACCCTTTTCTACTCTATTCTATTGTATCCTTTCCATTCTCTTCTACTGTGTTCAAGTCTACTCTATTCCATCCTACCCTCATCTAATCTATTCTACTGGATTCGATTCCACGCATCTCGATGCGATTCGGCTCAAATCGGCTCCTTTCCACTCCATTCATCCCCAATCGGCTCAAATCGGTTCGATTCAGCTCTAATCGGCTCCATTCGGCTCCAGTCAGCTCCAATAGGCTCTATTCAGCTCTATTCGGCTCTATTAGACTCTACTCAACTCTATTATCTCTTTTCGACTCCACTCGACTCCATGCTACACCATTCTACTCCATCCTAAACTATTCTCTACTGTATTGTATTGTACTCTACCCTACTCTAGTCTATTCTAATGGATTGGATTGGATTGGATTGGATTGGATTGGAATTGATCAGATTCAATGCAATTCGACGGGATTCGACGCGATACGGCACGATTCCACGGGATTCGGCGTGATTCGTCTTGGTTTCTATCCATTTAGCTCTTTTGGGCTCTATTTGGCTCTATTCGGCAATGTTCGACTCTGCTCTACTCTACTCTTCTATACTCTGCTCGTCTCGACCCTATTCTTTCAGTTCTGTTCTCTTCTCTTCTGTTCTACTGCACTCTATTCTACCCTACCCTACCCTAACTTAGCCTACTGTAATCTGTTCTATGCTATTCGACACACTTGAATGGGATTCGACCTGATTCGGGTCATATCGGCTCGATTCATCTCCTTTCTGCTCCATTAAACTCGATTCGGCTCTTTTCCACTCTATTCGGCTCTTTTTGGCAGTATTCGACTCTATTTGACTCTAGTCTACTCGATTCTTTCTGTTCTGTTCTATTCTACTCTATTCTTCTCTACCCTACCGTAGCCTTACCTTCCCCACACTAATCTATTTGATTCGATTCGACACGTTTCAGACGACTCGACATGATTCATCTCGATTCACCTTGAATTTGGTCAATTCGGCTGTATTCAGCTCTGTTTGGCTCTTTTCGGCTCTCTTCAACTCAATTTGACTCTATTCTACTGGACCCGACTCTACTTAATTCTATTCTCTTCTTTCTATTGTGTTCTGTTGTGTTGTAGTCTAGCCTCTCCTGCCGTACCCTCCTCTACTCTAATCTATTCGATTCAACACATTTTGACGCGATTCCATGTGATTAGGCTTGAATCGGCTCGATTTAGCTCTATTTGGCTTGAATTGGGTCAATTCGTCTCGATTCTGCTCAATTCAGCATAATTAGGCTCGAGTGAACCTTATTCAGCCCTGTTCAGCTCTACTCAACCCTTTCTACTTTATTTGTCTCTATTTGGCTCCATTCAACTCCCTTCCACACCATTCTACTCTTTTCTACTCTATTCTATTCTGTTCTACCCTACCCTACTCTAACCTATTCTAATCGATTCGATTCATCACGATTTGTCTCCTTTCCTCTCCATTCGAATCGATTCGGCTTGAATTGGATCTATTCATCTATATTCTGCACTACCCGACTCTGACTATTCCACTCTACTCAACTCTACTCCATTCTACTCTTGGTATTCTCTTCTGTTCTACTCTATTCTATTCTTCTGTGCCCTTCCCTACTGAATCCCAGTCTAACCTACACTACTCTAATCTATTCAATTTAATTCGATTCCATTCAGTTTGACACCATTTGACCCGATTTGAGACAATTCGACGGGATTCGGTGAGATTCCGCGAGATTTGATGCGTTTTGGTGGGATTTGATGGAGTTCGACGAGATCCGATGCAATAGGATCTCGTGTGTTTTGGCTCGATTTTGCTGGGTTCAGTTTGTCTCTATCTGGCTCATTTCAGCTCCACTAGGCTCCATTCATCCCGAAGCTGGTCGACTCGACTCGATTCGGCTCATTTTGGTCATATGTGGTCCTATTCAGCGTTATTCGGCTCTATTCAACTCTTTTCTACTCTCTGCATCTCTGTTCGAATCCATTTGACTCCATTCCACACCATTCTATTCCATTCTACACTACTGTATTCTACAAAACCCTCCCCCACCCTAGCCTATCCTAATCTAGTCTGCTCTTTTCTAGTCTCCTTTTCTATTTTCTCGATTCCATCCTATGCTACTCTACCATACCCTGCACTAAGCTAACCTACCCTGACCTATGCTGTTCTATTCTATTTCCTTCTATTTTCTCTGTTCCACCGTATGCTTCCCTACCCTATGCTACCCCACCGTACCATACTCTACTACTTAGGGTTACTTAATAAGGGTCCTAATTAAGGGGAGTAGTTCGGGCAAGGGTACTCCTTAAGGCAAGTGTACTAGTTCAGGCTACTAGTTAAGGCCAGGCTACTAGTTAAGGCCAGGCTACTAGTTAAGGCATGGGTACTTGTTGAGGGTACTGGTTAAGGCAAGGGTACCAGTTCAGGCTACTTGTTAAGGACATACTACTAGTGAAGGCAAGGGTACTAGTGAAGACTACTGGTTAAGCCAAGGGTACTTGTTAGGACTACTGGTTAAGGCAAGGGTACTAGATTAGGCTAAGAGTTCAGGCAAGGGTACTCGTTCAGATTACTGACTTAGGGTACTATTCAAGACTAGTTGTCTAGGCTACTGCTCTATGCCACTAGTCTAGCTGACTAGTCCAGCTTACTAGTCTAGGCTTCTACTCTAGCCTTCTCTTGTCTACTCTAATGTAGTCTACTTGCATCTACCCTAGTCTTCCTATCATAAACTACCCTACCCTAACCTATTCTAATCGATTCCATTTGATTCGATTCAAAGCATTTCGATGCGACCGGACACCATCACGCTTGAGTCGGCTCGATTCCGCAACATCAGCTCGATTCAGCTCGATTTGGCTCGAATCGCTTCAATTCAGCTCGTTTCCACTCGTTTCAGCCTTATTCGGCCCTATTTGGCTCGATTCGACTCTTTTCTACTCTATTTGTCTCTGTTCGACTCCATTTGACTCCACTCTTCTCCATTCTATGCTATTCTACTCTATTCTGTTCTACTCTACCCTACGATGCTCTAATCTATTCGATTGGATGCGATTCTTAGCAATTCGGTGTGATTCATCTCGTTTTGTTTCCATTTGACTCGATTCGGCCAGAATTGGCTCTATTCAGCTATATCCTGCACTCTTTGACTCTATTTGACTCAATTCTACTCTGCTCTACTCTTGTCTGCTTTACTCTCTCTACTCTACCCTACTGTACTATATTCTATTCTGTACTATTCTGTTCTATTCTACCCACCCGCCCCTCCCCTACCCTTCCCTAATCTATTTGATTAGATTCAATGTGACGTATTTCCACGCGATTTGACGCGATTAGGCTTGAATCAGCTCGATTCAGTTCGAATCGGCTCTATTCGGATCGACTTGGCTCCATTTCACTCCATTCGGCTCGATTAGGCTCGAATTCCATCGATTCTGCTGGATTCTGCTCAATTAGGCCTTATTTGGGCCTATTCGGCCCTATTCTGCTCTATTCGACTCTTTTGTACTCTATTCATATCTATCCGTCTCTATTGGACTCCGTTCAACTCCATTCCTCACTATTTTCCTCTCTTCTATTCTACCCTTCCCTACCCTAATCTCTTCTAATCGATTCGATTTGATTTGACGCGATTCGAAGCAACCGGACGTGATTCGTCTCGTTTTGTCTCCACTCGGCTCAATTCGGCTATGTTCTCTCTCTTTGACTCTATTCTATTCTGTTGTATTCTTTCTGTTCTGTTCTATTCTCTCCTATTCTGTTGTACTCTATTCTATTCTACCCTACCCGACCCAACGGCACCCCACCCGAACCTACCCTACTTTAATCTATTGGATTCAATTCGATTCCGTGCAAAGCGATTTGATAGGACTTGACTGGATTCGGCAAATCTGAAGGGATTTGATGAGATTCCATGCGACTCGACGTGATTCAGTAGGATTCTCTGAGGTTTGACGCAATTCGAAGTTATTCGACGTGATTCGATGGGATTCGACACGATATGAAGCGATTTGACCTTGTTTGATTCAAAACGATGTGACTCGACTCGATTCGACCTGATTCGATTCGACGCTGTTCGGTGACAGTCAGTGCGATTCTGCTTGATTCCGCTCGATTAGGTGTGATTCGGCAGTATAAAGCTCTTTTCGGCTGTATTCAGCTCCATTCGTCTCTATTCAGCTTATTCGGCTCTATTCGACTGTATTCGACTCTACTCTTTTCCACTCTATTCTACTCGATTCTATTCCTTCTATTCTGTTCTAATCTCTTCTATTCCACTCTACTCTGTTCTATTCTCCCCTTCCCTCCCCTCCCCTTCTCTAATCTATACTTCTCGATTGGATTTGACGCGTTGAACGCGATTCGAGGCGATGAAGCTTGAATCGGCTCGATTCGGCTCGATTTGGCTCTATTCGGCTCAGTTAGGCTCCATTCAGCTTGTTTTGGCTTGAATCGCTTCGAATCTGCTCGATTTGGCCTTCTTCGGCCCTATTCTGCTCCATTCGACTCTTTTCTACTCTATTCGTTTCTATTTGACTCCATTCTACTCCATTCTATTCATTCCACACTATTCTACACTATTCTACTCTATTCTGCTCTACCCTACACAACACCACTCTAATTTACTCTACTTGCTTCTACACGATTCCTCTCATTTTGTCTGCATTTGGCTCTATTCAGCTCTATTCTACTCTTCTCTACTCTATTGTATTGTTTCTACTCTGTTCTGTACGATTCTACTCTATTCTACCCTACCCTGTGCTACCCAACTCTAAGGTATTGTAATCCACTTGATTGGATTTGATTCAACCCATTTCGACGTGATTCGGCTCGATTTGGCTCTGTTCAAATCTATTCTACTCTACTCTATTCCCCTCTATTCTACTCTAGCCTACTCTTTTCTGTATTCGTTCTGTGTTGTTCTGTTCTATTTTGTTGTGTTCTGTTCTGTTTTATTCTATTCTACTCTATTCTACCCTACTCTAGCCTACCCGAACCTCCCCTACTCTAGTCTATTCAATTGAATTCGAGAAATTTTGACGCGACTAGGGGCCGAATCGGTGTGATTCATGTCCATTCGGCTCCATTTGTCTCGAATAGTGTCGATTCAGCTCGATTAGGCTCGATTTGGCTCCATTAGGCTCGATTCACTGGATTCGGCTCGATTTCGCTCAATTCAGCTCGATTTGGCCCTCTTTGGCCCTCTTCGGCTCTCTTCAGCTCTTTTCTACTCTACTCGATTCCATTGCACACCATTCTACTCCATTCTACGCTCTTCTACTATACCCTACTGTAATTGATTCGATGGGATTCGACGCCAGTCGACGCGATTTGTCTCGTTTCGTCTCCATTCAGCTTGATTCGACTCTGTTCTACTCTACTCTATTCTACTCTACACTATTCTGCTCTGCTCTACCCTTTTCTACTCTATTCTATTGTATCCTTTCCATTCTCTTCTACTGTGTTCAAGTCTACTCTATTCCATCCTACCCTAATCTAATCTATTCTACTGGATTCGATTCCACGCATCTCGATGCGATTCGGCTCAAATCGGCTCCTTTCCACTCCATTCATCCCCAATCGGCTCAAATCGGTTCGGTTCAGCTCTAATCGGCTCCATTCGGCTCCAGTCAGCTCGAATAGGCTCTATTCAGCTCTATTCGGCTCTATTAGACTCTACTCAACTCTATTATCTCTTTTCGACTCCACTCGACTCCATGCTATACCATTCTACTCCATCCTAAACTATTGTCTACTGTATTGTATTGTACTCTACCCTACTGTAGTCTATTCTATTTGATTGGATTGGAATTGATCAGATTCAATGCAATTCGACGGGATTCGACGTGATAGAGCACGATTCCACGGGATTCGGCGTGATTTGTCTTGGTTTCTATCCATTTAGCTCTTTTGGGCTCTATTTGGCTCTATTCGGCAATGTTCGACTCTACTCTACTCTTCTATACTCTGCTCGTCTCGACCCTATTCTTTCAGTTCAGTTCTCTTCTGTTCTGTTCTACTGCACTCTATTCTACCCTACCCTACCCTAACTTAGCCTAGTGTAATCTGTTCTATGCTATTCGACACACTTGAATGGGATTCGACCTGATTCGGGTCATATCGGCTCGATTCATCTCCTTTCTGCTCCATTAAACTCGATTCGGTTCTATTCGGCTCTTTTCCACTCTATTCGGCTCTTTTTGGCAGTATTCGACTCTATTTGACTCTAGTCTACTCGATTCTTTCTGTTCTGTTCTATTCTACTCTATTCTATTCTTCTCTACCCTACCGTAGCCTTACCTTCCCCACACTAATCTATTTGATTCGATTCGACACGTTTCAGACGACTCGACATGATTCATCTCGATTCACCTTGAATTTGGTCAATTCGGCTGTATTCAGCTCTGTTTGGCTCTTTTCGGCTCTCTTCAACTCAATTTGACTCTATTCTACTGGACCCGACTCTACTTAATTCTATTCTCTTCTTTCTATTGTGTTCTGTTGTGTTGTAGTCTAGCCTCTCCTGCCGTACCCTCCTCTACTCTAATCTATTCGATTCAACGCATTTTGACGCGATTCCATGTGATTAGGCTTGAATCGGCTCGATTTAGCTCTATTTGGCTTGAATTGGGTCAATTCGTCTCGATTCTGCTCAATTCAGCATAATTAGGCTCGAGTGAACCTTATTCAGCCCTGTTCAGCTCTACTCAACCCTTTCTACTTTATTTGTCTCTATTTGGCTCCATTCAACTCCCTTCCACACCATTCTACTCTTTTCTACTCTATTCTATTCTGTTCTACCCTACCCTACTCTAATCTATTCTAATCGATTCGATTCATCACGATTTGTCTCCTTTCCTCTCCATTCGAATCGATTCGGCTTGAATTGGATCTATTCATCTATATTCTGCACTACCCGACTCTGACTATTCCACTCTACTCAACTCTACTCCATTCTACTCTTGGTATTCTCTTCTGTTCTACTCTATTCTATTCTTCTGTGCCCTTCCCTACTGAATCCCAGTCTAACCTACACTACTCCAATCTATTCAATTTAATTCGATTCCATTCAGTTTGACACCATTCGACCCGATTTGAGACAATTCGATGGGATTCGGTGAGATTCCGCGAGATTTGATGCGTTTTGGTGGGATTTGATGGAATTCGACGAGATCCGATGCAATAGGATGCAATTAAGTGTGTTTTGGCTTGATTTTGCTGGGTTCAGTTTGTCTCTATTTGGCTCATTTCAGCTCCACTAGGCTCCATTCATCCCGAATCTGGTCGACTCGACTCGATTCGGCTCATTTTGGTCATATGTGGTCCTATTCAGCGTTATTCGGCTCTATTCAACTCTTTTCTACTCTATTCATCTCTGTTCGAATCCATTTGACTCCATTCCACACCATTCTATTCCATTCTACACTACTGTATTCTACAAAACCCTCCCCCACCCTAGCCTATCCTAATCTAGTCTGCTCTTTTCTAGTCTCCTTTTCTATTTTCTCGATTCCATCCTATGCTACTCTACCATACCCTGCACTAAGCTAACCTACCCTGACCTATGCTGTTCTATTCTATTTCCTTCTATTTTCTCTGTTCCACCGTATGCTTCCCTACCCTATGCTACCCCACCGTACCATACTCTACTACTTAGGGTTACTCAATAAGGGTCCTAATTAAGGGGAGTAGTTCGGGCAAGGGTACTCCTTAAGGCAAGTGTACTAGTTCAGGCTACTAGTTAAGGCCAGGCTACTAGTTAAGGCATGGGTACTTGTTGAGGGTACTGGTTAAGGCAAGGGTACCAGTTCAGGCTACTTGTTAAGGACATACTACTAGTGAAGGCAAGGGTACTAGTGAAGACTACTAGTTAAGCCAAGGGTACTTGTTAGGACTACTAGTTAAGGCAAGGGTACTAGATTAGGCTAAGAGTTCAGGCAAGGGTACTCGTTCAGATTACTGACTTAGGGTACTATTCAAGACTAGTTGTCTAGGCTACTGCTCTATGCCACTAGTCTAGCTGACTAGTCCAGCTTACTAGTCTAGGCTTCTACTCTAGCCTTCTCTTGTCTACTCTAATGTAGTCTACTTGCATCTACCCTAGTCTTCCTATCATAAACTACCCTACCCTAACCTATTCTAATCGATTCCATTTGATTCGATTCAAAGCATTTCGATGCGACCGGACACCATCACGCTTGAGTCGGCTCGAGTCCACAACATCAGCTCGATTCAGCTCGATTTGGCTCGAATCGCTTCAATTCAGCTCATTTCCACTCGGTTCAGCCTTATTCGGCCCTATTTGGCTTGACTCGACTCTTTTCTACTCTATTTGTCTCTTTTCGACTCCATTTGACTCCACTCTTCTCCATTCTATGCAATTCTACTCTATTCTGTTCTACTCTACCCTACGATACTCTATTCGATTGGATGTGATTCGAAGCAATTTGGTGTGATTCATCTCGTTTTGTTTCCATTTGACTCGATTCGGCCAGAATTGGCTCTATTCAGCTATATCCTGCACTCTTTGGCTCTATTTGACTGAATTCTACTCTGCTCTACTCTTGTCTGCTTTACTCTCTCTACTCTACCCTACTGTACTATATTCTATTCTGTACTATTCTGTTCTATTCTACCCACCCGCCCCTACCCTACCCTTCCTTAATCTATTTGATTAGTTTCGATGTGACGTATTTCCACGCGATTTGACGCGATTAGGCTTGAATCAGCTCGATTCAGTTCGAATCGGCTCTATTCGGCTCGACTTGGCTCCATTTCACTCCATTCGGCTCGATTAGGCTCGAATTCCATCGATTCTGCTGGATTCTGCTCAATTAGGCCTTATTTGGGCCTATTCGGCCCTATTCTGCTCTATTAGACTCTTTTGTACTCTATTCATATCTATCCGTCTCTATTGGACTCCGTTCAACTCCATTCCTCACTATTTTCCTCTCTTCTATTCTACCCTTCCCTACCCTAATCTCTTCTAATCGATTCGATTTGATTTGAAGCGATTCGAAGCAACCGGACGTGATTCGTCTCGTTTTGTCTCCACTCGGCTCAATTCGGCTATGTTCTCTCTCTTTGACTCTATTCTATTCTGTTGTATTCTTTCTGTTCTGTTCTATTCTCTCCTATTCTGTTGTACTCTATTCTATTCTACCCTACCCGACCCATTGGCACCCCACCCGAACCTACCCTACTTTAATCTATTGGATTCAATTCGATTCCGTGCAAAGCGATTTGATAGGACTTGACTGGATTCGGCAAATCTGAAGGGATTTGATGAGATTCCATGCGACTCGACGTGATTCAGTAGGATTCTCTGAGGTTTGACGCAATTCGAAGTTATTCGACGTGATTCGATGGGATTCGACACGATATGAAGCGATTTGACCTTGTTTGATTCAAAACGATGTGACTCGACTCGATTCGACCTGATTCGATTCGACGCTGTTCGGTGACAATCAGTGCGATTCTGCTTGATTCCGCTCGATTTGGTGTGATTCGGCAGTATACAGCTCTTTTCGGCTGTATTCAGCTCCATTCGTCTCTATTCAGCTTATTCGGCTCTATTTGACTGTATTCGACTCTACTCTTTTCCACTCTATTCTACTCGATTCTATTCCTTCTATTCTGTTCTAATCTCTTCTATTCCACTCTACTCTGTTCTATTCTACCCTCCCCTCGCCTCCCCTCCCCTTCTCTAATCTATACGTCTCGATTGGATTTGACGCGTTGAACGCGATTCGAGGCGATGAAGCTTGAATCGGCTCGATTCGGCTCGATTTGGCTCTATTCGGCTCAGTTAGGCTCCATTCAGCTTGTTTTGGCTTGAATCGCTTCGAATCTGCTCGATTTGGCCTTCTTCGGCCCTATTCTGCTCTATTCGACTCTTTTCTACTCTATTCGTTTCTATTTGACTCCATTCTACTCCATTCTATTCATTCCACACTATTCTACACTATTCTACTCTATTCTGCTCTACCCTACCCAACACCACTCTAATTTACTCTACTTGCTTCTACACGATTCCTCTCATTTTGTCTGCATTTGGCTCTATTCAGCTCTATTCTACTCTTCTCTACTCTATTGTATTGTTTCTACTCTGTTCTGTACGATTCTACTCTATTCTACCCTACCCTGTGCTACCCAACTCTAAGGTATTGTAATCCACTTGATTGGATTTGATTCAACCCATTTCGACGTGATTCGGCTCGATTTGGCTCTGTTCAAATCTATTCTACTCTACTCTATTCCCCTCTATTCTACTCTCGCCTACTCTTTTCTGTATTCGTTCTGTGTTGTTCTGTTCTATTTTGTTGTGTTCTGTTCTGTTTTATTCTATTCTACTCTATTCTACCCTACTCTAGCCTACCCGAACCTCCCCTACTCTAGTCTATTCAATTGAATTCGAGAAATTTTGATGCGACTAGGGGCCGAATCGGTGTGATTCATGTCCATTCGGCTCCATTTGTCTCGAATAGTGTCGATTCAGCTCGATTAGGCTCGATTTGGCTCCATTAGGCTCGATTCACTGGATTCGGCTCGATTTCGCTCAATTCAGCTCGATTTGGCCCTCTTTGGCCCTATTCGGCTCTCTTCAGCTCTTTTCTACTCTACTCGATTCCATTGCACACCATTCTACTCCATTCTACGCTCTTCTACTATACCCTACTGTAATTGATTCGATGGGATTCGACGCCATTCGACGTGATTTGTCTCGTTTCGTCTCCATTCAGCTTGATTCGACTCTGTTCTACTCTACTCTATTCTACTCTACACTATTCTGCTCTGCTCTACCCTTTTCTACTCTATTCTATTGTATCCTTTCCATTCTCTTCTACTGTGTTCAAGTCTACTCTATTCCATCCTACCCTCATCTAATCTATTCTACTGGATTCGATTCCACGCATCTCGATGCGATTCGGCTCAAATCGGCTCCTTTCCACTCCATTCATCCCCAATCGGCTCAAATCGGTTCGATTCAGCTCTAATCGGCTCCATTCGGCTCCAGTCAGCTCCAATAGGCTCTATTCAGCTCTATTCGGCTCTATTAGACTCTACTCAACTCTATTATCTCTTTTCGACTCCACTCGACTCCATGCTACACCATTCTACTCCATCCTAAACTATTCTCTACTGTATTGTATTGTACTCTACCCTACTCTAGTCTATTCTAATGGATTGGATTGGATTGGATTGGATTGGATTGGAATTGATCAGATTCAATGCAATTCGACGGGATTCGACGCGATACGGCACGATTCCACGGGATTCGGCGTGATTCGTCTTGGTTTCTATCCATTTCGCTCTTTTGGGCTCTATTTGGCTCTATTCGGCAATGTTCGACTCTGCTCTACTCTACTCTTCTATACTCTGCTCGTCTCGACCCTATTCTTTCAGTTCTGTTCTCTGCTCTTCTGTTCTACTGCACTCTATTCTACCCTACCCTACCCTAACTTAGCCTAGTGTAATCTGTTCTATGCTATTCGACACACTTGAATGGGATTCGACCTGATTCGGGTCATATCGGCTCGATTCATCTCCTTTCTGCTCCATTAAACTCGATTCGGTTCTATTCGGCTCTTTTCCACTCTATTCGGCTCTTTTTGGCAGTATTCGACTCTATTTGACTCTAGTCTACTCGATTCTTTCTGTTCTGTTCTATTCTACTCTATTCTTCTCTACCCTACCGTAGCCTTACCTTCCCCACACTAATCTATTTGATTCGATTCGACACATGTCAAACGACTCGACATGATTCATCTCGATTCACCTTGAATTTGGTCAATTCGGCTGTATTCAGCTCTGTTTGGCTCTTTTCGGCTCTCTTCAACTCAATTTGACTCTATTCTACTGGACCCGACTCTACTTAATTCTATTCTCTTCTTTCTATTGTGTTCTGTTGTGTTGTAGTCTAGCCTCTCCTGCCGTACCCTCCTCTACTCTAATCTATTCGATTCAACGCATTTTGACGCGATTCCATGTGATTAGGCTTGAATCGGCTCGATTTAGCTCTATTTGGCTTGAATTGGGTCAATTCGTCTCGATTCTGCTCAATTCAGCATAATTAGGCTCGAGTGAACCTTATTCAGCCCTGTTCAGCTCTACTCAACCCTTTCTACTTTATTTGTCTCTATTTGGCTCCATTCAACTCCCTTCCACACCATTCTACTCTTTTCTACTCTATTCTATTCTGTTCTACCCTACCCTACTCTAACCTATTCTAATCGATTCGATTCATCACGATTTGTCTCCTTTCCTCTCCATTCGAATCGATTCGGCTTGAATTGGATCTATTCATCTCTCTTCTGCACTACCCGACTCTGACTATTCCACTCTACTCAACTCTACTCCATTCTACTCTTGGTATTCTCTTCTGTTCTACTCTATTCTATTCTTCTGTGCCCTTCCCTACTGAATCCCAGTCTAACCTACACTACTCCAATCTATTCAATTTAATTCGATTCCATTCAGTTTGACACCATTTGACCCGATTTGAGACAATTCGACGGGATTCGGTGAGATTCCGCGAGATTTGATGCGTTTTGGTGGGATTTGATGGAGTTCGACGAGATCCGATGCAATAGGATCTCGTGTGTTTTGGCTCGATTTTGCTGGGTTCAGTTTGTCTCTATCTGGCTCATTTCAGCTCCACTAGGCTCCATTCATCCCGAAGCTGGTCGACTCGACTCGATTCGGCTCATTTTGGTCATATGTGGTCCTATTCAGCGTTATTCGGCTCTATTCAACTCTTTTCTACTCTCTGCATCTCTGTTCGAATCCATTTGACTCCATTCCACACCATTCTATTCCATTCTACACTACTGTATTCTACAAAACCCTCCCCCACCCTAGCCTATCCTAATCTAGTCTGCTCTTTTCTAGTCTCCTTTTCTATTTTCTCGATTCCATCCTATGCTACTCTACCATACCCTGCACTAAGCTAACCTACCCTGACCTATGCTGTTCTATTCTATTTCCTTCTATTTTCTCTGTTCCACCCTATGCTTCCCTACCCTATGCTACCCCACCGTACCATACTCTACTACTTAGGGTTACTTAATAAGGGTCCTAATTAAGGGGAGTAGTTCGGGCAAGGGTACTCCTTAAGGCAAGTGTACTAGTTCAGGCTACTAGTTAAGGCCAGGCTACTAGTTAAGGCCAGGCTACTAGTTAAGGCATGGGTACTTGTTGAGGGTACTGGTTAAGGCAAGGGTACCAGTTCAGGCTACTTGTTAAGGACATACTACTAGTGAAGGCAAGGGTACTAGTGAAGACTACTGGTTAAGCCAAGGGTACTTGTTAGGACTACTGGTTAAGGCAAGGGTACTAGATTAGGCTAAGAGTTCAGGCAAGGGTACTCGTTCAGATTACTGACTTAGGGTACTATTCAAGACTAGTTGTCTAGGCTACTGCTCTATGCCACTAGTCTAGCTGACTAGTCCAGCTTACTAGTCTAGGCTTCTACTCTAGCCTTCTCTTGTCTACTCTAATGTAGTCTACTTGCATCTACCCTAGTCTTCCTATCATAAACTACCCTACCCTAACCTATTCTAATCGATTCCATTTGATTCGATTCAAAGCATTTCGATGCGACCGGACACCATCACGCTTCAGTCGGCTCGATTCCGCAACATCAGCTCGATTCAGCTCGATTCAGCTCGATTTGGCTCGAATCGCTTCAATTCAGCTCGTTTCCACTCGTTTCAGCCTTATTCGGCCCTATTTGGCTCGATTCGACTCTTTTCTACTCTATTTGTCTCTGTTCGACTCCATTTGACTCCACTCTTCTCCATTCTATGCTATTCTACTCTATTCTGTTCTACTCTACCCTACGATGCTCTAATCTATTCGATTGGATGCGATTCTTAGCAATTCGGTGTGATTCATCTCGTTTTGTTTCCATTTGACTCGATTCGGCCAGAATTGGCTCTATTCAGCTATATCCTGCACTCTTTGACTCTATTTGACTCAATTCTACTCTGCTCTACTCTTGTCTGCTTTACTCTCTCTACTCTACCCTACTGTACTATATTCTATTCTGTACTATTCTGTTCTATTCTACCCACCCGCCCCTCCCCTACCCTTCCCTAATCTATTTGATTAGATTCGATGTGACGTATTTCCACGCGATTTGACGCGATTAGGCTTGAATCAGCTCGATTCAGTTCGAATCGGCTCTATTCGGATCGACTTGGCTCCATTTCACTCCATTCGGCTCGATTAGGCTCGAATTCCATCGATTCTGCTGGATTCTGCTCAATTAGGCCTTATTTGGGCCTATTCGGCCCTATTCTGCTCTATTAGACTCTTTTGTACTCTATTCATATCTATCCGTCTCTATTGGACTCCGTTCAACTCCATTCCTCACTATTTTCCTCTCTTCTATTCTACCCTTCCCTACCCTAATCTCTTCTAATCGATTCGATTTGATTTGACGCGATTCGAAGCAACCGGACGTGATTCGTCTCGTTTTGTCTCCACTCGGCTCAATTCGGCTATGTTCTCTCTCTTTGACTCTATTCTATTCTGTTGTATTCTTTCTGTTCTGCTCTATTCTCTCCTATTCTGTTGTACTCTATTCTATTCTACCCTACCCGACCCAACGGCACCCCACCCGAACCTACCCTACTTTAATCTATTGGATTCAATTCGATTCCGTGCAAAGCGATTTGATAGGACTTGACTGGATTCGGCAAATCTGAAGGGATTTGATGAGATTCCATGCGACTCGACGTGATTCAGTAGGATTCTCTGAGGTTTGACGCAATTCGAAGTTATTCGACGTGATTCGATGGGATTCGACACGATATGAAGCGATTTGACCTTCTTTGATTCAAAACGATGTGACTCGACTCAATTCGACCTGATTCGATTCGACGCTGTTCGGTGACAGTCAGTGCGATTCTGCTTGATTCCGCTCGATTAGGTGTGATTCGGCAGTATACAGCTCTTTTCGACTGTATTCAGCTCCATTCGTCTCTATTCAGCTTATTCGGCTCTATTTGACTGTATTCGACTCTACTCTTTTCCACTCTATTCTACTCGATTCTATTCCTTCTATTCTGTTCTAATCTCTTCTATTCCACTCTACTCTGTTCTATTCTCCCCTTCCCTCCCCTCCCCTTCTCTAATCTATACTTCTCGATTGGATTTGACGCGTTGAACGCGATTCGAGGCGATGAAGCTTGAATCGGCTCGATTCGGCTCGATTTGGCTCTATTCGGCTCAGTTAGGCTCCATTCAGCTTGTTTTGGCTTGAATCGCTTCGAATCTGCTCGATTTGGCCTTCTTCGGCCCTATTCTGCTCTATTCGACTCTTTTCTACTCTATTCGTTTCTATTTGACTCCATTCTACTCCATTCTATTCATTCCACACTATTCTACACTATTCTACTCTATTCTGCTCTACCCTACACAACACCACTCTAATTTACTCTACTTGCTTCTACACGATTCCTCTCATTTTGTCTGCATTTGGCTCTATTCAGCTCTATTCTACTCTTCTCTACTCTATTGTATTGTTTCTACTCTGTTCTGTACTATTCTACTCTATTCTACCCTACCCTATGCTACCCAACTCTAAGGTATTGTAATCCACTTGATTGGATTTGATTCAACCCATTTCGACGCGATTCGGCTCGATTTGGCTCTGTTCAAATCTATTCTACTCTACTCTACTCCCCTCTATTCTACTCTAGCCTACTCTTTTCTGTATTCGTTCTGTGTTGTTCTGTTCTATTTTGTTGTGTTCTGTTCTGTTTTATTCTATTCTACTCTATTCTACCCTACTCTAGCCTACCCGAACCTCCCCTACTCTAGTCTATTCAATTGAATTCGAGAAATTTTGACGCGACTAGGGGCCGAATCGGTGTGATTCATGTCCATTCGGCTCCATTTGTCTCGAATAGTGTCGATTCAGCTCGATTAGGCTCGATTTGGCTCCATTAGGCTCGATTCACTGGATTCGGCTCGATTTCGCTCAATTCAGCTCGATTTGGCCCTCTTTGGCCCTCTTCGGCTCTCTTCAGCTCTTTTCTACTCTACTCGATTCCATTGCACACCATTCTACTCCATTCTACGCTCTTCTACTATACCCTACTGTAATTGATTCGATGGGATTCGACGCCAGTCGACGCGATTTGTCTCGTTTCGTCTCCATTCAGCTTGATTCGACTCTGTTCTACTCTACTCTATTCTACTCTACACTATTCTGCTCTGCTCTACCCTTTTCTACTCTATTCTATTGTATCCTTTCCATTCTCTTCTACTGTGTTCAAGTCTACTCTATTCCATCCTACCCTAATCTAATCTATTCTACTGGATTCGATTCCACGCATCTCGATGCGATTCGGCTCAAATCGGCTCCTTTCCACTCCATTCATCCCCAATCGGCTCAAATCGGTTCGGTTCAGCTCTAATCGGCTCCATTCGGCTCCAGTCAGCTCGAATAGGCTCTATTCAGCTCTATTCGGCTCTATTAGACTCTACTCAACTCTATTATCTCTTTTCGACTCCACTCGACTCCATGCTATACCATTCTACTCCATCCTAAACTATTGTCTACTGTATTGTATTGTACTCTACCCTACTGTAGTCTATTCTATTTGATTGGATTGGAATTGATCAGATTCAATGCAATTCGACGGGATTCGACGTGATAGAGCACGATTCCACGGGATTCGGCGTGATTTGTCTTGGTTTCTATCCATTTAGCTCTTTTGGGCTCTATTTGGCTCTATTCGGCAATGTTCGACTCTACTCTACTCTTCTATACTCTGCTCGTCTCGACCCTATTCTTTCAGTTCAGTTCTCTTCTGTTCTGTTCTACTGCACTCTATTCTACCCTACCCTACCCTAACTTAGCCTAGTGTAATCTGTTCTATGCTATTCGACACACTTGAATGGGATTCGACCTGATTCGGGTCATATCGGCTCGATTCATCTCCTTTCTGCTCCATTAAACTCGATTCGGTTCTATTCGGCTCTTTTCCACTCTATTCGGCTCTTTTTGGCAGTATTCGACTCTATTTGACTCTAGTCTACTCGATTCTTTCTGTTCTGTTCTATTCTACTCTATTCTATTCTTCTCTACCCTACCGTAGCCTTACCTTCCCCACACTAATCTATTTGATTCGATTCGACACGTTTCAGACGACTCGACATGATTCATCTCGATTCACCTTGAATTTGGTCAATTCGGCTGTATTCAGCTCTGTTTGGCTCTTTTCGGCTCTCTTCAACTCAATTTGACTCTATTCTACTGGACCCGACTCTACTTAATTCTATTCTCTTCTTTCTATTGTGTTCTGTTGTGTTGTAGTCTAGCCTCTCCTGCCGTACCCTCCTCTACTCTAATCTATTCGATTCAACGCATTTTGACGCGATTCCATGTGATTAGGCTTGAATCGGCTCGATTTAGCTCTATTTGGCTTGAATTGGGTCAATTCGTCTCGATTCTGCTCAATTCAGCATAATTAGGCTCGAGTGAACCTTATTCAGCCCTGTTCAGCTCTACTCAACCCTTTCTACTTTATTTGTCTCTATTTGGCTCCATTCAACTCCCTTCCACACCATTCTACTCTTTTCTACTCTATTCTATTCTGTTCTACCCTACCCTACTCTAATCTATTCTAATCGATTCGATTCATCACGATTTGTCTCCTTTCCTCTCCATTCGAATCGATTCGGCTTGAATTGGATCTATTCATCTATATTCTGCACTACCCGACTCTGACTATTCCACTCTACTCAACTCTACTCCATTCTACTCTTGGTATTCTCTTCTGTTCTACTCTATTCTATTCTTCTGTGCCCTTCCCTACTGAATCCCAGTCTAACCTACACTACTCCAATCTATTCAATTTAATTCGATTCCATTCAGTTTGACACCATTCGACCCGATTTGAGACAATTCGATGGGATTCGGTGAGATTCCGCGAGATTTGATGCGTTTTGGTGGGATTTGATGGAATTCGACGAGATCCGATGCAATAGGATGCAATTAAGTGTGCTTTGGCTTGATTTTGCTGGGTTCAGTTTGTCTCTATTTGGCTCATTTCAGCTCCACTAGGCTCCATTCATCCCGAATCTGGTCGACTCGACTCGATTCGGCTCATTTTGGTCATATGTGGTCCTATTCAGCGTTATTCGGCTCTATTCAACTCTTTTCTACTCTATTCATCTCTGTTTGAATCCATTTGACTCCATTCCACACTATTCTATTCCATTCTACACTACTGTATTCTACAAAACCCTCCCCCACCCTAGCCTATCCTAATCTAGTCTGCTCTTTTCTAGTCTCCTTTTCTATTTTCTCGATTCCATCCTATGCTACTCTACCATACCCTGCACTAAGCTAACCTACCCTGACCTATGCTGTTCTATTCTATTTCCTTCTATTTTCTCTGTTCCACCGTATGCTTCCCTACCCTATGCTACCCCACCGTACCATACTCTACTACTTAGGGTTACTCAATAAGGGTCCTAATTAAGGGGAGTAGTTCGGGCAAGGGTACTCCTTAAGGCAAGTGTACTAGTTCAGGCTACTAGTTAAGGCCAGGCTACTAGTTAAGGCATGGGTACTTGTTGAGGGTACTGGTTAAGGCAAGGGTACCAGTTCAGGCTACTTGTTAAGGACATACTACTAGTGAAGGCAAGGGTACTAGTGAAGACTACTGGTTAAGCCAAGGGTACTTGTTAGGACTACTGGTTAAGGCAAGGGTACTAGATTAGGCTAAGAGTTCAGGCAAGGGTACTCGTTCAGATTACTGACTTAGGGTACTATTCAAGACTAGTTGTCTAGGCTACTGCTCTATGCCACTAGTCTAGCTGACTAGTCCAGCTTACTAGTCTAGGCTTCTACTCTAGCCTTCTCTTGTCTACTCTAATGTAGTCTACTTGCATCTACCCTAGTCTTCCTATCATAAACTACCCTACCCTAACCTATTCTAATCGATTCCATTTGATTCGATTCAAAGCATTTCGATGCGACCGGACACCATCACGCTTCAGTCGGCTCGATTCCGCAACATCAGCTCGATTCAGCTCGATTTGGCTCGAATCGCTTCAATTCAGCTCGTTTCCACTCGTTTCAGCCTTATTCGGCCCTATTTGGCTCGATTCGACTCTTTTCTACTCTATTTGTCTCTGTTCGACTCCATTTGACTCCACTCTTCTCCATTCTATGCTATTCTACTCTATTCTGTTCTACTCTACCCTACGATGCTCTAATCTATTCGATTGGATGCGATTCTTAGCAATTCGGTGTGATTCATCTCGTTTTGTTTCCATTTGACTCGATTCGGCCAGAATTGGCTCTATTCAGCTATATCCTGCACTCTTTGACTCTATTTGACTCAATTCTACTCTGCTCTACTCTTGTCTGCTTTACTCTCTCTACTCTACCCTACTGTACTATATTCTATTCTGTACTATTCTGTTCTATTCTACCCACCCGCCCCTCCCCTACCCTTCCCTAATCTATTTGATTAGATTCGATGTGACGTATTTCCACGCGATTTGACGCGATTAGGCTTGAATCAGCTCGATTCAGTTCGAATCGGCTCTATTCGGATCGACTTGGCTCCATTTCACTCCATTCGGCTCGATTAGGCTCGAATTCCATCGATTCTGCTGGATTCTGCTCAATTAGGCCTTATTTGGGCCTATTCGGCCCTATTCTGCTCTATTAGACTCTTTTGTACTCTATTCATATCTATCCGTCTCTATTGGACTCCGTTCAACTCCATTCCTCACTATTTTCCTCTCTTCTATTCTACCCTTCCCTACCCTAATCTCTTCTAATCGATTCGATTTGATTTGACGCGATTCGAAGCAACCGGACGTGATTCGTCTCGTTTTGTCTCCACTCGGCTCAATTCGGCTATGTTCTCTCTCTTTGACTCTATTCTATTCTGTTGTATTCTTTCTGTTCTGCTCTATTCTCTCCTATTCTGTTGTACTCTATTCTATTCTACCCTACCCGACCCAACGGCACCCCACCCGAACCTACCCTACTTTAATCTATTGGATTCAATTCGATTCCGTGCAAAGCGATTTGATAGGACTTGACTGGATTCGGCAAATCTGAAGGGATTTGATGAGATTCCATGCGACTCGACGTGATTCAGTAGGATTCTCTGAGGTTTGACGCAATTCGAAGTTATTCGACGTGATTCGATGGGATTCGACACGATATGAAGCGATTTGACCTTCTTTGATTCAAAACGATGTGACTCGACTCAATTCGACCTGATTCGATTCGACGCTGTTCGGTGACAGTCAGTGCGATTCTGCTTGATTCCGCTGGATTAGGTGCGATTCGGCAGTATACAGCTCTTTTCGACTGTATTCAGCTCCATTCGTCTCTATTCAGCTTATTCGGCTCTATTTGACTGTATTCGACTCTACTCTTTTCCACTCTATTCTACTCGATTCTATTCCTTCTATTCTGTTCTAATCTCTTCTATTCCACTCTACTCTGTTCTATTCTCCCCTTCCCTCCCCTCCCCTTCTCTAATCTATACTTCTCGATTGGATTTGACGCGTTGAACGCGATTCGAGGCGATGAAGCTTGAATCGGCTCGATTCGGCTCGATTTGGCTCTATTCGGCTCAGTTAGGCTCCATTCAGCTTGTTTTGGCTTGAATCGCTTCGAATCTGCTCGATTTGGCCTTCTTCGGCCCTATTCTGCTCTATTCGACTCTTTTCTACTCTATTCGTTTCTATTTGACTCCATTCTACTCCATTCTATTCATTCCACACTATTCTACACTATTCTACTCTATTCTGCTCTACCCTACACAACACCACTCTAATTTACTCTACTTGCTTCTACACGATTCCTCTCATTTTGTCTGCATTTGGCTCTATTCAGCTCTATTCTACTCTTCTCTACTCTATTGTATTGTTTCTACTCTGTTCTGTACTATTCTACTCTATTCTACCCTACCCTATGCTACCCAACTCTAAGGTATTGTAATCCACTTGATTGGATTTGATTCAACCCATTTCGACGCGATTCGGCTCGATTTGGCTCTGTTCAAATCTATTCTACTCTACTCTACTCCCCTCTATTCTACTCTAGCCTACTCTTTTCTGTATTCGTTCTGTGTTGTTCTGTTCTATTTTGTTGTGTTCTGTTCTGTTTTATTCTATTCTACTCTATTCTACCCTACTCTAGCCTACCCGAACCTCCCCTACTCTAGTCTATTCAATTGAATTCGAGAAATTTTGACGCGACTAGGGGCCGAATCGGTGTGATTCATGTCCATTCGGCTCCATTTGTCTCGAATAGTGTCGATTCAGCTCGATTAGGCTCGATTTGGCTCCATTAGGCTCGATTCACTGGATTCGGCTCGATTTCGCTCAATTCAGCTCGATTTGGCCCTCTTTGGCCCTCTTCGGCTCTCTTCAGCTCTTTTCTACTCTACTCGATTCCATTGCACACCATTCTACTCCATTCTACGCTCTTCTACTATACCCTACTGTAATTGATTCGATGGGATTCGACGCCAGTCGACGCGATTTGTCTCGTTTCGTCTCCATTCAGCTTGATTCGACTCTGTTCTACTCTACTCTATTCTACTCTACACTATTCTGCTCTGCTCTACCCTTTTCTACTCTATTCTATTGTATCCTTTCCATTCTCTTCTACTGTGTTCAAGTCTACTCTATTCCATCCTACCCTAATCTAATCTATTCTACTGGATTCGATTCCACGCATCTCGATGCGATTCGGCTCAAATCGGCTCCTTTCCACTCCATTCATCCCCAATCGGCTCAAATCGGTTCGGTTCAGCTCTAATCGGCTCCATTCGGCTCCAGTCAGCTCGAATAGGCTCTATTCAGCTCTATTCGGCTCTATTAGACTCTACTCAACTCTATTATCTCTTTTCGACTCCACTCGACTCCATGCTATACCATTCTACTCCATCCTAAACTATTGTCTACTGTATTGTATTGTACTCTACCCTACTGTAGTCTATTCTATTTGATTGGATTGGAATTGATCAGATTCAATGCAATTCGACGGGATTCGACGTGATAGAGCACGATTCCACGGGATTCGGCGTGATTTGTCTTGGTTTCTATCCATTTAGCTCTTTTGGGCTCTATTTGGCTCTATTCGGCAATGTTCGACTCTACTCTACTCTTCTATACTCTGCTCGTCTCGACCCTATTCTTTCAGTTCAGTTCTGTTCTGTTCTACTGCACTCTATTCTACCCTACCCTACCCTAACTTAGCCTAGTGTAATCTGTTCTATGCTATTCGACACACTTGAATGGGATTCGACCTGATTCGGGTCATATCGGCTCGATTCATCTCCTTTCTGCTCCATTAAACTCGATTCGGTTCTATTCGGCTCTTTTCCACTCTATTCGGCTCTTTTTGGCAGTATTCGACTCTATTTGACTCTAGTCTACTCGATTCTTTCTGTTCTGTTCTATTCTACTCTATTCTATTCTTCTCTACCCTACCGTAGCCTTACCTTCCCCACACTAATCTATTTGATTCGATTCGACACGTTTCAGACGACTCGACATGATTCATCTCGATTCACCTTGAATTTGGTCAATTCGGCTGTATTCAGCTCTGTTTGGCTCTTTTCGGCTCTCTTCAACTCAATTTGACTCTATTCTACTGGACCCGACTCTACTTAATTCTATTCTCTTCTTTCTATTGTGTTCTGTTGTGTTGTAGTCTAGCCTCTCCTGCCGTACCCTCCTCTACTCTAATCTATTCGATTCAACGCATTTTGACGCGATTCCATGTGATTAGGCTTGAATCGGCTCGATTTAGCTCTATTTGGCTTGAATTGGGTCAATTCGTCTCGATTCTGCTCAATTCAGCATAATTAGGCTCGAGTGAACCTTATTCAGCCCTGTTCAGCTCTACTCAACCCTTTCTACTTTATTTGTCACTATTTGGCTCCATTCAACTCCCTTCCACACCATTCTACTCTTTTCTACTCTATTCTATTCTGTTCTACCCTACCCTACTCTAACCTATTCTAATCGATTCGATTCATCACGATTTGTCTCCTTTCCTCTCCATTCGAATCGATTCGGCTTGAATTGGATCTATTCATCTATATTCTGCACTACCCGACTCTGACTATTCCACTCTACTCAACTCTACTCCATTCTACTCTTGGTATTCTCTTCTGTTCTACTCTATTCTATTCTTCTGTGCCCTTCCCTACTGAATCCCAGTCTAACCTACACTACTCTAATCTATTCAATTTAATTCGATTCCATTCAGTTTGACACCATTTGACCCGATTTGAGACAATTCGACGGGATTCGGTGAGATTCCGCGAGATTTGATGCGTTTTGGTGGGATTTGATGGAGTTCGACGAGATCCGATGCAATAGGATCTCGTGTGTTTTGGCTCGATTTTGCTGGGTTCAGTTTGTCTCTATCTGGCTCATTTCAGCTCCACTAGGCTCCATTCATCCCGAAGCTGGTCGACTTGACTCGATTCGGCTCATTTTGGTCATATGTGGTCCTATTCAGCGTTATTCGGCTCTATTCAACTCTTTTCTACTCTCTGCATCTCTGTTCGAATCCATTTGACTCCATTCCACACCATTCTATTCCATTCTACACTACTGTATTCTACAAAACCCTCCCCCACCCTAGCCTATCCTAATCTAGTCTGCTCTTTTCTAGTCTCCTTTTCTATTTTCTCGATTCCATCCTATGCTACTCTACCATACCCTGCACTAAGCTAACCTACCCTGACCTATGCTGTTCTATTCTATTTCCTTCTATTTTCTCTGTTCCACCGTATGCTTCCCTACCCTATGCTACCCCACCGTACCATACTCTACTACTTAGGGTTACTTAATAAGGGTCCTATTTAAGGGGAGTAGTTCGGGCAAGGGTACTCCTTAAGGCAAGTGTACTAGTTCAGGCTACTAGTTAAGGCCAGGCTACTAGTTAAGGCCAGGCTACTAGTTAAGGCATGGGTACTTGTTGAGGGTACTGGTTAAGGCAAGGGTACCAGTTCAGGCTACTTGTTAAGGACATACTACTAGTGAAGGCAAGGGTACTAGTGAAGACTACTGGTTAAGCCAAGGGTACTTGTTAGGACTACTGGTTAAGGCAAGGGTACTAGATTAGGCTAAGAGTTCAGGCAAGGGTACTCGTTCAGATTACTGACTTAGGGTACTATTCAAGACTAGTTGTCTAGGCTACTGCTCTATGCCACTAGTCTAGCTGACTAGTCCAGCTTACTAGTCTAGGCTTCTACTCTAGCCTTCTCTTGTCTACTCTAATGTAGTCTACTTGCATCTACCCTAGTCTTCCTATCATAAACTACCCTACCCTAACCTATTCTAATCGATTCCATTTGATTCGATTCAAAGCATTTCGATGCGACCGGACACCATCACGCTTGAGTCGGCTCGATTCCGCAACATCAGCTCGATTCAGCTCGATTTGGCTCGAATCGCTTCAATTCAGCTCGTTTCCACTCGTTTCAGCCTTATTCGGCCCTATTTGGCTCGATTCGACTCTTTTCTACTCTATTTGTCTCTGTTCGACTCCATTTGACTCCACTCTTCTCCATTCTATGCTATTCTACTCTATTCTGTTCTACTCTACCCTACGATGCTCTAATCTATTCGATTGGATGCGATTCTTAGCAATTCGGTGTGATTCATCTCGTTTTGTTTCCATTTGACTCGATTCGGCCAGAATTGGCTCTATTCAGCTATATCCTGCACTCTTTGACTCTATTTGACTCAATTCTACTCTGCTCTACTCTTGTCTGCTTTACTCTCTCTACTCTACCCTACTGTACTATATTCTATTCTGTACTATTCTGTTCTATTCTACCCACCCGCCCCTCCCCTCCCCTTCCCTAATCTATTTGATTAGATTCGATGTGACGTATTTCCACGCGATTTGACGCGATTAGGCTTGAATCAGCTCGATTCAGTTCGAATCGGCTCTATTCGGATCGACTTGGCTCCATTTCACTCCATTCGGCTCGATTAGGCTCGAATTCCATCGATTCTGCTGGATTCTGCTCAATTAGGCCTTATTTGGGCCTATTCGGCCCTATTCTGCTCTATTCGACTCTTTTGTACTCTATTCATATCTATCCGTCTCTATTGGACTCCGTTCAACTCCATTCCTCACTATTTTCCTCTCTTCTATTCTACCCTTCCCTACCCTAATCTCTTCTAATCGATTCGATTTGATTTGACGCGATTCGAAGCAACCGGACGTGATTCGTCTCGTTTTGTCTCCACTCGGCTCAATTCGGCTATGTTCTCTCTCTTTGACTCTATTCTATTCTGTTGTATTCTTTCTGTTCTGCTCTATTCTCTCCTATTCTGTTGTACTCTATTCTATTCTACCCTACCCGACCCAACGGCACCCCACCCGAACCTACCCTACTTTAATCTATTGGATTCAATTCGATTCCGTGCAAAGCGATTTGATAGGACTTGACTGGATTCGGCAAGATCTGAAGGGATTTGATGAGATTCCATGCGACTCGACGTGATTCAGTAGGATTCTCTGAGGTTTGACGCAATTCGAAGTTATTCGACGTGATTCGATGGGATTCGACACGATATGAAGCGATTTGACCTTGTTTGATTCAAAACGATGTGACTCGACTCGATTCGACCTGATTCGATTCGACGCTGTTCGGTGACAGTCAGTGCGATTCTGCTTGATTCCGCTCGATTAGGTGTGATTCGGCAGTATAAAGCTCTTTTCAGCTGTATTCAGCTCCATTCATCTCTATTCAGCTTATTCCGCTCTATTCGACTGTATTCGACTCTACTCTTTTCCACTCGATTCTACTCGATTCTATTCCTTCTATTCTGTTCTAATCTCTTCTATTCCACTCTACTCTGTTCTATTCTACCCTCCCCTTCCCTCCCCTCCCCTTCTCTAATCTATACGTCTTGATTGGATTTGACGCGTTGAACGCGATTCGAGGCGATGAAGCTTGAATCGGCTCGATTCGGCTCGATTTGGCTCTATTCGGCTCAGTTAGGCTCCATTCAGCTTGTTTTGGCTTGAATCGCTTCGAATCTGCTCGATTTGGCCTTCTTCGGCCCTATTCTGCTCTATTCGACTCTTTTCTACTCTATTCGTTTCTATTTGACTCCATTCTACTCCATTCTATTCATTCCACACTATTCTACACTATTCTGCTCTACCCTACCCAACACCACTCTAATTTACTCTACTTGCTTCTACACGATTCCTCTCATTTTGTCTGCATTTGGCTCTATTCAGCTCTATTCTACTCTTCTCTACTCTATTGTATTGTTTCTACTCTGTTCTGTACTATTCTACTCTATTCTACCCTACCCTATGCTACCCAACTCTAAGGTATTGTAATCCACTTGATTGGATTTGATTCAACCCATTTCGACGCGATTCGGCTCGATTTGGCTCTGTTCAAATCTATTCTACTCTACTCTATTCCCCTCTATTCTACTCTAGCCTACTCTTTTCTGTATTCGTTCTGTGTTGTTCTGTTCTATTTTGTTGTGTTCTGTTCTGTTTTATTCTATTCTACTCTATTCTACCCTACTCTAGCCTACCCGAACCTCCCCTACTCTAGTCTATTCAATTGAATTCGAGAAATTTTGACGCGACTAGGGGCCGAATCGGTGTGATTCATGTCCATTCGGCTCCATTTGTCTCGAATAGTGTCGATTCAGCTCGATTAGGCTCGATTTGGCTCCATTAGGCTCGATTCACTGGATTCGGCTCGATTTCGCTCAATTCAGCTCGATTTGGCCCTCTTTGGCCCTCTTCGGCTCTCTTCAGCTCTTTTCTACTCTACTCGATTCCATTGCACACCATTCTACTCCATTCTACGCTCTTCTACTATACCCTACTGTAATTGATTCGATGGGATTCGACGCCAGTCGACGCGATTTGTCTCGTTTCGTCTCCATTCAGCTTGATTCGACTCTGTTCTACTCTACTCTATTCTACTCTACACTATTCTGCTCTGCTCTACCCTTTTCTACTCTATTCTATTGTATCCTTTCCATTCTCTTCTACTGTGTTCAAGTCTACTCTATTCCATCCTACCCTAATCTAATCTATTCTACTGGATTCGATTCCACGCATCTCGATGCGATTCGGCTCAAATCGGCTCCTTTCCACTCCATTCATCCCCAATCGGCTCAAATCGGTTCGGTTCAGCTCTAATCGGCTCCATTCGGCTCCAGTCAGCTCGAATAGGCTCTATTCAGCTCTATTCGGCTCTATTAGACTCTACTCAACTCTATTATCTCTTTTCGACTCCACTCGACTCCATGCTATACCATTCTACTCCATCCTAAACTATTGTCTACTGTATTGTATTGTACTCTACCCTACTGTAGTCTATTCTATTTGATTGGATTGGAATTGATCAGATTCAATGCAATTCGACGGGATTCGACGTGATAGAGCACGATTCCACGGGATTCGGCGTGATTTGTCTTGGTTTCTATCCATTTAGCTCTTTTGGGCTCTATTTGGCTCTATTCGGCAATGTTCGACTCTACTCTACTCTTCTATACTCTGCTCGTCTCGACCCTATTCTTTCAGTTCAGTTCTGTTCTGTTCTACTGCACTCTATTCTACCCTACCCTACCCTAACTTAGCCTAGTGTAATCTGTTCTATGCTATTCGACACACTTGAATGGGATTCGACCTGATTCGGGTCATATCGGCTCGATTCATCTCCTTTCTGCTCCATTAAACTCGATTCGGTTCTATTCGGCTCTTTTCCACTCTATTCGGCTCTTTTTGGCAGTATTCGACTCTATTTGACTCTAGTCTACTCGATTCTTTCTGTTCTGTTCTATTCTACTCTATTCTATTCTTCTCTACCCTACCGTAGCCTTACCTTCCCCACACTAATCTATTTGATTCGATTCGACACGTTTCAGACGACTCGACATGATTCATCTCGATTCACCTTGAATTTGGTCAATTCGGCTGTATTCAGCTCTGTTTGGCTCTTTTCGGCTCTCTTCAACTCAATTTGACTCTATTCTACTGGACCCGACTCTACTTAATTCTATTCTCTTCTTTCTATTGTGTTCTGTTGTGTTGTAGTCTAGCCTCTCCTGCCGTACCCTCCTCTACTCTAATCTATTCGATTCAACGCATTTTGACGCGATTCCATGTGATTAGGCTTGAATCGGCTCGATTTAGCTCTATTTGGCTTGAATTGGGTCAATTCGTCTCGATTCTGCTCAATTCAGCATAATTAGGCTCGAGTGAACCTTATTCAGCCCTGTTCAGCTCTACTCAACCCTTTCTACTTTATTTGTCTCTATTTGGCTCCATTCAACTCCCTTCCACACCATTCTACTCTTTTCTACTCTATTCTATTCTGTTCTACCCTACCCTACTCTAACCTATTCTAATCGATTCGATTCATCACGATTTGTCTCCTTTCCTCTCCATTCGAATCGATTCGGCTTGAATTGGATCTATTCATCTATATTCTGCACTACCCGACTCTGACTATTCCACTCTACTCAACTCTACTCCATTCTACTCTTGGTATTCTCTTCTGTTCTACTCTATTCTATTCTTCTGTGCCCTTCCCTACTGAATCCCAGTCTAACCTACACTACTCTAATCTATTCAATTTAATTCGATTCCATTCAGTTTGACACCATTTGACCCGATTTGAGACAATTCGACGGGATTCGGTGAGATTCCGCGAGATTTGATGCGTTTTGGTGGGATTTGATGGAGTTCGACGAGATCCGATGCAATAGGATCTCGTGTGTTTTGGCTCGATTTTGCTGGGTTCAGTTTGTCTCTATCTGGCTCATTTCAGCTCCACTAGGCTCCATTCATCCCGAAGCTGGTCGACTTGACTCGATTCGGCTCATTTTGGTCATATGTGGTCCTATTCAGCGTTATTCGGCTCTATTCAACTCTTTTCTACTCTCTGCATCTCTGTTCGAATCCATTTGACTCCATTCCACACCATTCTATTCCATTCTACACTACTGTATTCTACAAAACCCTCCCCCACCCTAGCCTATCCTAATCTAGTCTGCTCTTTTCTAGTCTCCTTTTCTATTTTCTCGATTCCATCCTATGCTACTCTACCATACCCTGCACTAAGCTAACCTACCCTGACCTATGCTGTTCTATTCTATTTCCTTCTATTTTCTCTGTTCCACCGTATGCTTCCCTACCCTATGCTACCCCACCGTACCATACTCTACTACTTAGGGTTACTTAATAAGGGTCCTATTTAAGGGGAGTAGTTCGGGCAAGGGTACTCCTTAAGGCAAGTGTACTAGTTCAGGCTACTAGTTAAGGCCAGGCTACTAGTTAAGGCCAGGCTACTAGTTAAGGCATGGGTACTTGTTGAGGGTACTGGTTAAGGCAAGGGTACCAGTTCAGGCTACTTGTTAAGGACATACTACTAGTGAAGGCAAGGGTACTAGTGAAGACTACTGGTTAAGCCAAGGGTACTTGTTAGGACTACTGGTTAAGGCAAGGGTACTAGATTAGGCTAAGAGTTCAGGCAAGGGTACTCGTTCAGATTACTGACTTAGGGTACTATTCAAGACTAGTTGTCTAGGCTACTGCTCTATGCCACTAGTCTAGCTGACTAGTCCAGCTTACTAGTCTAGGCTTCTACTCTAGCCTTCTCTTGTCTACTCTAATGTAGTCTACTTGCATCTACCCTAGTCTTCCTATCATAAACTACCCTACCCTAACCTATTCTAATCGATTCCATTTGATTCGATTCAAAGCATTTCGATGCGACCGGACACCATCACGCTTGAGTCGGCTCGATTCCGCAACATCAGCTCGATTCAGCTCGATTTGGCTCGAATCGCTTCAATTCAGCTCGTTTCCACTCGTTTCAGCCTTATTCGGCCCTATTTGGCTCGATTCGACTCTTTTCTACTCTATTTGTCTCTGTTCGACTCCATTTGACTCCACTCTTCTCCATTCTATGCTATTCTACTCTATTCTGTTCTACTCTACCCTACGATGCTCTAATCTATTCGATTGGATGCGATTCTTAGCAATTCGGTGTGATTCATCTCGTTTTGTTTCCATTTGACTCGATTCGGCCAGAATTGGCTCTATTCAGCTATATCCTGCACTCTTTGACTCTATTTGACTCAATTCTACTCTGCTCTACTCTTGTCTGCTTTACTCTCTCTACTCTACCCTACTGTACTATATTCTATTCTGTACTATTCTGTTCTATTCTACCCACCCGCCCCTCCCCTCCCCTTCCCTAATCTATTTGATTAGATTCGATGTGACGTATTTCCACGCGATTTGACGCGATTAGGCTTGAATCAGCTCGATTCAGTTCGAATCGGCTCTATTCGGATCGACTTGGCTCCATTTCACTCCATTCGGCTCGATTAGGCTCGAATTCCATCGATTCTGCTGGATTCTGCTCAATTAGGCCTTATTTGGGCCTATTCGGCCCTATTCTGCTCTATTCGACTCTTTTGTACTCTATTCATATCTATCCGTCTCTATTGGACTCCGTTCAACTCCATTCCTCACTATTTTCCTCTCTTCTATTCTACCCTTCCCTACCCTAATCTCTTCTAATCGATTCGATTTGATTTGACGCGATTCGAAGCAACCGGACGTGATTCGTCTCGTTTTGTCTCCACTCGGCTCAATTCGGCTATGTTCTCTCTCTTTGACTCTATTCTATTCTGTTGTATTCTTTCTGTTCTGCTCTATTCTCTCCTATTCTGTTGTACTCTATTCTATTCTACCCTACCCGACCCAACGGCACCCCACCCGAACCTACCCTACTTTAATCTATTGGATTCAATTCGATTCCGTGCAAAGCGATTTGATAGGACTTGACTGGATTCGGCAAGATCTGAAGGGATTTGATGAGATTCCATGCGACTCGACGTGATTCAGTAGGATTCTCTGAGGTTTGACGCAATTCGAAGTTATTCGACGTGATTCGATGGGATTCGACACGATATGAAGCGATTTGACCTTGTTTGATTCAAAACGATGTGACTCGACTCGATTCGACCTGATTCGATTCGACGCTGTTCGGTGACAGTCAGTGCGATTCTGCTTGATTCCGCTCGATTAGGTGTGATTCGGCAGTATAAAGCTCTTTTCAGCTGTATTCAGCTCCATTCATCTCTATTCAGCTTATTCCGCTCTATTCGACTGTATTCGACTCTACTCTTTTCCACTCGATTCTACTCGATTCTATTCCTTCTATTCTGTTCTAATCTCTTCTATTCCACTCTACTCTGTTCTATTCTACCCTCCCCTTCCCTCCCCTCCCCTTCTCTAATCTATACGTCTTGATTGGATTTGACGCGTTGAACGCGATTCGAGGCGATGAAGCTTGAATCGGCTCGATTCGGCTCGATTTGGCTCTATTCGGCTCAGTTAGGCTCCATTCAGCTTGTTTTGGCTTGAATCGCTTCGAATCTGCTCGATTTGGCCTTCTTCGGCCCTATTCTGCTCTATTCGACTCTTTTCTACTCTATTCGTTTCTATTTGACTCCATTCTACTCCATTCTATTCATTCCACACTATTCTACACTATTCTACTCTATTCTGCTCTACCCTACCCAACACCACTCTAATTTACTCTACTTGCTTCTACACGATTCCTCTCATTTTGTCTGCATTTGGCTCTATTCAGCTCTATTCTACTCTTCTCTACTCTATTGTATTGTTTCTACTCTGTTCTGTACTATTCTACTCTATTCTACCCTACTCTATGCTACCCAACTCTAAGGTATTGTAATCCACTTGATTGGATTTGATTCAACCCATTTCGACGCGATTCGGCTCGATTTGGCTCTGTTCAAATCTATTCTACTCTACTCTATTCCCCTCTATTCTACTCTAGCCTACTCTTTTCTGTATTCGTTCTGTGTTGTTCTGTTCTATTTTGTTGTGTTCTGTTCTGTTTTATTCTATTCTACTCTATTCTACCCTACTCTAGCCTACCCGAACCTCCCCTACTCTAGTCTATTCAATTGAATTCGAGAAATTTTGACGCGACTAGGGGCCGAATCGGTGTGATTCATGTCCATTCGGCTCCATTTGTCTCGAATAGTGTCGATTCAGCTCGATTAGGCTCGATTTGGCTCCATTAGGCTCGATTCACTGGATTCGGCTCGATTTCGCTCAATTCAGCTCGATTTGGCCCTCTTTGGCCCTCTTCAGCTCTCTTCAGCTCTTTTCTACTCTACTCGATTCCGTTGCACACCATTCTACTCCATTCTACGCTCTTCTACTATACCCTACTGTAATTGATTCGATGGGATTCGACGCCATTCGACGTGATTTGTCTCGTTTCGTCTCCATTCAGCTTGATTCGACTCTGTTCTACTCTACTCTATTCTACTCTACACTATTCTGCTCTGCTCTACCCTTTTCTACTCTATTCTATTGTATCCTTTCCATTCTCTTCTACTGTGTTCAAGTCTACTCTATTCCATCCTACCCTCATCTAATCTATTCTACTGGATTCGATTCCACGCATCTCGATGCGATTCGGCTCAAATCGGCTCCTTTCCACTCCATTCATCCCCAATCGGCTCAAATCGGTTCGATTCAGCTCTAATCGGCTCCATTCGGCTCCAGTCAGCTCGAATAGGCTCTATTCAGCTCTATTCGGCTCTATTAGACTCTACTCAACTCTATTATCTCTTTTCGACTCCACTCGACTCCATGCTACACCATTCTACTCCATCCTAAACTATTCTCTACTGTATTGTATTGTACTCTACCCTACTCTAGTCTATTCTAATGGATTGGATTGGATTGGATTGGATTGGAATTGATCAGATTCAATGCAATTCGACGGGATTCGACGCGATACGGCACGATTCCACGGGATTCGGCGTGATTCGTCTTGGTTTCTATCCATTTAGCTCTTTTGGGCTCTATTTGGCTCTATTCGGCAATGTTCGACTCTGCTCTACTCTACTCTTCTATACTCTGCTCGTCTCGACCCTATTCTTTCAGTTCTGTTCTCTTCTCTTCTGTTCTACTGCACTCTATTCTACCCTACCCTACCCTAACTTAGCCTACTGTAATCTGTTCTATGCTATTCGACACACTTGAATGGGATTCGACCTGATTCGGGTCATATCGGCTCGATTCATCTCCTTTCTGCTCCATTAAACTCGATTCGGTTCTATTCGGCTCTTTTCCACTCTATTCGGCTCTTTTTGGCAGTATTCGACTCTATTTGACTCTAGTCTACTCGATTCTTTCTGTTCTGTTCTATTCTACTCTATTCTTCTCTACCCTACCGTAGCCTTACCTTCCCCACACTAATCTATTTGATTCGATTCGACACATTTCAAACGACTCGACATGATTCATCTCGATTCACCTTGAATTTGGTCAATTCGGCTGTATTCAGCTCTGTTTGGCTCTTTTCGGCTCTCTTCAACTCAATTTGACTCTATTCTACTGGACCCGACTCTACTTAATTCTATTCTCTTCTTTCTATTGTGTTCTGTTGTGTTGTAGTCTAGCCTCTCCTGCTGTACCCTCCTCTACTCTAATCTATTCGATTCAACGCATTTCGACGCGATTCCATGTGATTAGGCTTGAATCGGCTCGATTTAGCTCTATTTGGCTTGAATTGGGTCAATTCGTCTCGATTCTGCTCAATTCAGCATAATTAGGCTCGAGTGAACCTTATTCAGCCCTGTTCAGCTCTACTCAACCCTTTCTACTTTATTTATCTCTATTTGGCTCCATTCAACTCCCTTCCACACCATTCTACTCTTTTCTACTCTATTCTATTCTGTTCTACCCTACCCTACTCTAACCTATTCTAATCGATTCGATTCATCACGATTTGTCTCCTTTCCTCTCCATTCGAATCGATTCGGCTTGAATTGGATCTATTCATCTATATTCTGCACTACCCGACTCTGACTATTCCACTCTACTCAACTCTACTCCATTCTACTCTTGGTATTCTCTTATGTTCTACTCTATTCTATTCTTCTGTGCCCTTCCCTACTGAATCCCAGTCTAACCTACACTACTCTAATCTATTCAATTTAATTCGATTCCATTCAGTTTGACACCATTCGACCCGATTTGAGACAATTCGACGAGATTCGGTGAGATTCCGCGAGATTTGATGCGTTTTGGTGGGATTTGATGGAGTTCGACGAGATCCGATGCAATAGGATCTCGTGTGTTTTGGCTCGATTTTGCTGGGTTCAGTTTGTCTCTATCTGGCTCATTTCAGCTCCACTAGGCTCCATTCATCCCGAAGCTGGTCGACTCGACTCGATTCGGCTCATTTTGGTCATATGTGGTCCTATTCAGCGTTATTCGGCTCTATTCAACTCTTTTCTACTCTCTGCATCTCTGTTCGAATCCATTTGACTCCATTCCACACCATTCTATTCCATTCTACACTACTGTATTCTACAAAACCCTCCCCCACCCTAGCCTATCCTAATCTAGTCTGCTCTTTTCTAGTCTCCTTTTCTATTTTCTCGATTCCATCCTATGCTACTCTACCATACCCTGCACTAAGCTAACCTACCCTGACCTATGCTGTTCTATTCTATTTCCTTCTATTTTCTCTGTTCCACCGTATGCTTCCCTACCCTATGCTACCCCACCGTACCATACTCTACTACTTAGGGTTACTCAATAAGGGTCCTAATTAAGGGGAGTAGTTCGGGCAAGGGTACTCCTTAAGGCAAGTGTACTAGTTCAGGCTACTAGTTAAGGCCAGGCTACTAGTTAAGGCCAGGCTACTAGTTAAGGCATGGGTACTTGTTGAGGGTACTGGTTAAGGCAAGGGTACCAGTTCAGGCTACTTGTTAAGGACATACTACTAGTGAAGGCAAGGGTACTAGTGAAGACTACTGGTTAAGGCAAGGGTACTTGTTAGGACTACTAGTTAAGGCAAGGGTACTAGATTAGGCTAAGAGTTCAGGCAAGGGTACTCGTTCAGATTACTGACTTAGGGTACTATTCAAGACTAGTTGTCTAGGCTACTGCTCTATGCCACTAGTCTAGCTGACTAGTCCAGCTTACTAGTCTAGGCTTCTACTCTAGCCTTCTCTTGTCTACTCTAATGTAGTCTACTTGCATCTACCCTAGTCTTCCTATCATAAACTACCCTACCCTAACCTATTCTAATCGATTCCATTTGATTCGATTCAAAGCATTTTGATGCGACCGGACACCATCACGCTTGAGTCGGCTCGATTCCGCAACATCAGCTCGATTCAGCTCGAATCGCTTCAATTCAGCTCGTTTCCACTCGTTTCAGCCTTATTCGGCCCTATTTGGCTCGATTCGACTCTTTTCTACTCTATTTGTCTCTGTTCGACTCCATATGACTCCACTCTTCTCCATTCTACGCTATTCTACTCTATTCTGTTCTACTCTACCCTACGATACTCTAATCTATTCGATTGGATGCGATTCGAAGCAATTCGGTGTGATTCATCTCGTTTTGTTTCCATTTGACTCGATTCGGCCAGAATTGGCTCTATTCAGCTATATCCTGCACTCTTTGACTCTATTTGACTCAATTCTACTCTGCTCTACTCTTGTCTGCTTTACTCTCTCTACTCTACCCTACTGTACTATATTCTATTCTGTACTATTCTGTTCTATTCTACCCACCCGCCCCTCCCCTACCCTTCCCTAATCTATTTGATTAGATTCGATGTGACGTATTTCCACGCGATTTGACGCGATTAGGCTTGAATCAGCTCGATTCAGTTCGAATCGGCTCTATTCGGCTCGACTTGGCTCCATTTCACTCCATTCGGCTCGATTAGGCTCGAATTCCATCGATTCTGCTGGATTCTGCTCAATTAGGCCTTATTTGGGCCTATTCGGCCCTATTCTGCTCTATTAGACTCTTTTGTACTCTATTCATATCTATCCGTCTCTATTGGACTCCGTTCAACTCCATTCCTCACTATTTTCCTCTCTTCTATTCTACCCTTCCCTACCCTAATCTCTTCTAATCGATTCGATTTGATTTGACGCGATTCGAAGCAACCGGACGTGATTCGTCTCGTTTTGTCTCCACTCGGCTCAATTCGGCTATGTTCTCTCTCTTTGACTCTATTCTATTCTGTTGTATTCTTTCTGTTCTGCTCTATTCTCCCCTATTCTGTTGTACTCTATTCTATTCTACCCTACCCGACCCAACGGCACCCCACCCGAACCTACCCTAATTTAATCTATTGGATTCAATTCGATTCCGTGCAAAGCGATTTGATAGGACTTGACTGGATTCAGCAAGATCTGAAGGGATTTCATGAGATTCCATGCGACTCGACGTGATTCAGTAGGATTCTCTGAGGTTTGACGCAATTCGAAGTTATTCGACGTGATTCGATGGGATTCGACACGATATGAAGCGATTTGACCTTGTTTGATTCAAAACGATGTGACTCGACTCGATTCGACCTGATTCGATTCGACGCTGTTCGGTGACAGTCAGTGCGATTCTGCTTGATTCCGCTTGATTAGGTGTGATTCGGCAGTATAAAGCTCTTTTCGGCTGTATTCAGCTCCATTCATCTCTATTCAGCTTATTCGGCTCTATTCGACTGTATTCGACTCTACTCTTTTCCACTCTATTCTACTCGATTCTATTCCTTCTATTCTGTTCTAATCTCTTCTATTCCACTCTACTCTGTTCTATTCTACCCTCCCCTTCCCTCCCCTCCCCTTCTCTAATCTATACGTCTTGATTGGATTTGACGCGTTGAACGCGATTCGAGGCGATGAAGCTTGAATCGGCTCGATTCGGCTCGATTTGGCTCTATTCGGCTCAGTTAGGCTCCATTCAGCTTGTTTTGGCTTGAATCGCTTCGAATCTGCTCGATTTGGCCTTCTTCGGCCCTATTCTGCTCTATTCGACTCTTTTCTACTCTATTCGTTTCTATTTGACTCCATTCTACTCCATTCTATTCATTCCACACTATTCTACACTATTCTACTCTATTCTGCTCTACCCTACCTAACACCACTCTAATTTACTCTACTTGCTTCTACACGATTCCTCTCATTTTGTCTGCATTTGGCTCTATTCAGCTCTATTCTACTCTTCTCTACTCTATTGTATTGTTTCTACTCTGTTCTGTACTATTCTACTCTATTCTTCCCTACCCTATGCTACCCAACTATAAGGTATTGTAATCCACTTGATTGGATTTGATTCAACCCATTTCGACGCGATTCGGCTCGATTTGGCTCTGTTCAAATCTATTCTACTCTACTCTATTCCCCTCTATTCTACTCTAGCCTACTCTTTTCTGTATTCGTTCTGTGTTGTTCTGTTCTATTTTGTTGTGTTCTGTTCTGTTTTATTCTATTCTACTCTATTCTACCCTACTCTAGCCTACCCGAACCTCCCCTACTCTAGTCTATTCAATTGAATTCGAGAAATTTTGACGCGACTAGGGGCCGAATCGGTGTGATTCATGTCCATTCGGCTCCATTTGTCTCGAATAGTGTCGATTCAGCTCGATTAGGCTCGATTTGGCTCCATTAGGCTCGATTCACTGGATTCGGCTCGATTTTGCTCAATTCAGCTCGATTTGGCCCTCTTTGGCCCTCTTCGGCTCTCTTCAGCTCTTTTCTACTCTACTCGATTCCGTTGCACACCATTCTACTCCATTCTACGCTCTTCTACTATACCCTACTGTAATTGATTCGATGGGATTCGACGCCATTCGACGTGATTTGTCTCGTTTCGTCTCCATTCAGCTTGATTCGACTCTGTTCTACTCTACTCTATTCTACTCTACACTATTCTGCTCTGCTCTACCCTTTTCTACTCTATTCTATTGTATCCTTTCCATTCTCTTCTACTGTGTTCAAGTCTACTCTATTCCATCCTACCCTCATCTAATCTATTCTACTGGATTCGATTCCACGCATCTCGATGCGATTCGGCTCAAATCGGCTCCTTTCCACTCCATTCATCCCCAATCGGCTCAAATCGGTTCGATTCAGCTCTAATCGGCTCCATTCGGCTCCAGTCAGCTCCAATAGGCTCTATTCAGCTCTATTCGGCTCTATTAGACTCTACTCAACTCTATTATCTCTTTTCGACTCCACTCGACTCCATGCTACACCATTCTACTCCATCCTAAACTATTCTCTACTGTATTGTATTGTACTCTACCCTACTCTAGTCTATTCTAATGGATTGGATTGGATTGGATTGGATTGGAATTGATCAGATTCAATGCAATTCGACGGGATTCGACACGATACGGCACGATTCCACGGGATTCGGCGTGATTCGTCTTGGTTTCTATCCATTTCGCTCTTTTGGGCTCTATTTGGCTCTATTCGGCAATGTTCGACTCTGCTCTACTCTACTCTTCTATACTCTGCTCGTCTCGACCCTATTCTTTCAGTTCTGTTCTCTTCTGTTCTGTTCTACTGCACTCTATTCTACCCTACCCTACCCTAACTTAGCCTAGTGTAATCTGTTCTATGCTATTCGACACACTTGAATGGGATTCGACCTGATTCGGGTCATATCGGCTCGATTCATCTCCTTTCTGCTCCATTAAACTCGATTCGGTTCTATTCGGCTCTTTTCCACTCTATTCGGCTCTTTTTGGCAGTATTCGACTCTATTTGACTCTAGTCTACTCGATTCTTTCTGTTCTGTTCTATTCTACTCTATTCTATTCTTCTCTACCCTACCGTAGCCTTACCTTCCCCACACTAATCTATTTGATTCGATTCGACACATTTCAAACGACTCGACATGATTCATCTCGATTCACCTTGAATTTGGTCAATTCGGCTGTATTCAGCTCTGTTTGGCTCTTTTCGGCTCTCTTCAACTCAATTTGACTCTATTCTACTGGACCCGACTCTACTTAATTCTATTCTCTTCTTTCTATTGTGTTCTGATGTGTTGTAGTCTAGCCTCTCCTGCCGTACCCTCCTCTACTCTAATCTATTCGATTCAACGCATTTCGACGCGATTCCATGTGATTAGGCTTGAATCGGCTCGATTTAGCTCTATTTGGCTTGAATTGGGTCAATTCGTCTCGATTCTGCTCAATTCAGCATAATTAGGCTCGAGTGAACCTTATTCAGCCCTGTTCAGCTCTACTCAACCCTTTCTACTTTATTTGTCTCTATTTGGCTCCATTCAACTCCCTTCCACACCATTCTACTCTTTTCTACTCTATTCTATTCTGTTCTACCCTACCCTACTCTAACCTATTCTAATCGATTCGATTCATCACGATTTGTCTCCTTTCCTCTCCATTCGAATCGATTCGGCTTGAATTGGATCTATTCATCTATATTCTGCACTACCCGACTCTGACTATTCCACTCTACTCAACTCTACTCCATTCTACTCTTGGTATTCTCTTCTGTTCTACTCTATTCTATTCTTCTGTGCCCTTCCCTACTGAATCCCAGTCTAACCTACACTACTCTAATCTATTCAATTTAATTCGATTCCATTCAGTTTGACACCATTCGACCCGATTTGAGACAATTCGACGGGATTCGGTGAGATTCCGCGAGATTTGATGCGTTTTGGTGGGATTTGATGGAGTTCGACGAGATCCGATGCAATAGGATCTCGTGTGTTTTGGCTCGATTTTGCTGGGTTCAGTTTGTCTCTATCTGGCTCATTTCAGCTCCACTAGGCTCCATTCATCCCGAAGCTGGTCGACTCGACTCGATTCGGCTCATTTTGGTCATATGTGGTCCTATTCAGCGTTATTCGGCTCTATTCAACTCTTTTCTACTCTCTGCATCTCTGTTCGAATCCATTTGACTCCATTCCACACCATTCTATTCCATTCTACACTACTGTATTCTACAAAACCCTCCCCCACCCTAGCCTATCCTAATCTAGTCTGCTCTTTTCTAGTCTCCTTTTCTATTTTCTCGATTCCATCCTATGCTACTCTACCATACCCTGCACTAAGCTAACCTACCCTGACCTATGCTGTTCTATTCTATTTCCTTCTATTTTCTCTGTTCCACCGTCTGCTTCCCTACCCTATGCTACCCCACCGTACCATACTCTACTACTTAGGGTTACTTAATAAGGGTCCTAATTAAGGGGAGTAGTTCGGGCAAGGGTACTCCTTAAGGCAAGTGTACTAGTTCAGGCTACTAGTTAAGGCCAGGCTACTAGTTAAGGCATGGGTACTTGTTGAGGGTACTGGTTAAGGCAAGGGTACCAGTTCAGGCTACTTGTTAAGGACATACTACTAGTGAAGGCAAGGGTACTAGTGAAGACTACTGGTTAAGGCAAGGGTACTTGTTAGGACTACTAGTTAAGGCAAGGGTACTAGATTAGGCTAAGAGTTCAGGCAAGGGTACTCGTTCAGATTACTGACTTAGGGTACTATTCAAGACTAGTTGTCTAGGCTACTGCTCTATGCCACTAGTCTAGCTGACTAGTCCAGCTTACTAGTCTAGGCTTCTACTCTAGCCTTCTCTTGTCTACTCTAATGTAGTCTACTTGCATCTACCCTAGTCTTCCTATCATAAACTACCCTACCCTAACCTATTCTAATCGATTCCATTTGATTCGATTCAAAGCATTTTGATGCGACCGGACACCATCACGCTTGAGTCGGCTCGATTCCGCAACATCAGCTCGATTCAGCTCGAATCGCTTCAATTCAGCTCGTTTCCACTCGTTTCAGCCTTATTCGGCCCTATTTGGCTCGATTCGACTCTTTTCTACTCTATTTGTCTCTGTTCGACTCCATTTGACTCCACTCTTCTCCATTCTACGCTATTCTACTCTATTCTGTTCTACTCTACCCTACGATACTCTAATCTATTCGATTGGATGCGATTCGAAGCAATTCGGTGTGATTCATCTCGTTTTGTTTCCATTTGACTCGATTCGGCCAGAATTGGCTCTATTCAGCTATATCCTGCACTCTTTGACTCTGTTTGACTCAATTCTACTCTGCTCTACTCTTGTCTGCTTTACTCTCTCTACTCTACCCTACTGTACTATATTCTATTCTGTACTATTCTGTTCTATTCTACCCACCCGCCCCTCCCCTACCCTTCCCTAATCTATTTGATTAGATTCGATGTGACGTATTTCCACGCGATTTGACGCGATTAGGCTTGAATCAGCTCGATTCAGTTCGAATCGGCTCTATTCGGCTCGACTTGGCTCCATTTCACTCCATTCGGCTCGATTAGGCTCGAATTCCATCGATTCTGCTGGATTCTGCTCAATTAGGCCTTATTTGGGCCTATTCGGCCCTATTCTGCTCTATTCGACTCTTTTGTACTCTATTCATATCTATCCGTCTCTATTGGACTCCGTTCAACTCCATTCCTCACTATTTTCCTCTCTTCTATTCTACCCTTCCCTACCCTAATCTCTTCTAATCGATTCGATTTGATTTGACGCGATTCGAAGCAACCGGACGTGATTCGTCTCGTTTTGTCTCCACTCGGCTCAATTCGGCTATGTTCTCTGTCTTTGACTCTATTCTATTCTGTTGTATTCTTTCTGTTCTGCTCTATTCTCCCCTATTCTGTTGTACTCTATTCTATTCTACCCTACCCGACCCAACGGCACCCCACCCGAACCTACCCTAATTTAATCTATTGGATTCAATTTGATTCCGTGCAAAGAGATTTGATAGGACTTGACTGGATTCGGCAAGATCTGAAGGGATTTGATGAGATTCCATGCGACTCGACGTGATTCAGCAGGATTTTCTGAGGTTTGACGCAATTCGAAGTTATTCGACGTGATTCGATGGGATTCGACACGATATGAAGCGATTTGACCTTGTTTGATTCAAAACGATGTGACTCGACTCGATTCGACCTGATTCGATTCGACGCTGTTCGGTGACAGTCAGTGCGATTCTGCTTGATTCCGCTCGATTAGGTGTGATTCGGCAGTATAAAGCTCTTTTCGGCTGTATTCAGCTCCATTCATCTCTATTCAGCTTATTCGGCTCTATTCGACTGTATTCGACTCTACTCTTTTCCACTCTCTTCTACTCGATTCTATTCCTTCTATTCTGTTCTAATCTCTTCTATTCCACTCTACTCTGTTCTATTCTACCCTCCCCTTCCCTCCCCTCCCCTTCTCTAATCTATACGTCTTGATTGGATTTGACGCGTTGAACGCGATTCGAGGTGATGAAGCTTGAATCGGCTCGATTCGGCTCGATTTGGCCTTCTTCGGCCCTATTCTGCTCTATTCGACTCTTTTCTACTCTATTCGTTTCTATTTGACTCCATTCTACTCCATTCTATTCATTCCACACTATTCTACACTATTCTACTCTATTCTGCTCTACCCTACCCAACACCACTCTAATTTACTCTACTTGCTTCTACACGATTCCTCTCATTTTGTCTGCATTTGGCTCTATTCAGCTCTATTCTACTCTTCTCTACTCTATTGTATTGTTTCTACTCTGTTCTGTACTATTCTACTCTATTCTACCCTACCCTATGCTACCCAACTCTAAGGTATTTTAATCCACTTGACTGGATTTGATTGAACCCATTTCGACGCGATTCGGCTCGATTTGGCTCTGTTCAAATCTATTCTACTCTACTCTATTCCCCTCTATTCTACTCTAGCCTACTCTTTTCTGTATTCGTTCTGTGTTGTTCTGTTCTATTTTGTTGTGTTCTGTTCTGTTTTATTCTATTCTACTCTATTCTACCCTACTCTAGCCTACCCGAACCTCCCCTACTCTAGTCTATTCAATTGAATTCGAGAAATTTTGACGCGACTAGGGGCCGAATCGGTGTGATTCATGTCCATTCGGCTCCATTTGTCTCGAATAGTGTCGATTCAGCTCGATTAGGCTCGATTTGGCTCCATTAGGCTCGATTCACTGGATTCGGCTCGATTTCGCTCAATTCAGCTCGATTTGGCCCTCTTTGGCCCTCTTCAGCTCTCTTCAGCTCTTTTCTACTCTACTCGATTCCGTTGCACACCATTCTACTCCATTCTACGCTCTTCTACTATACCCTACTGTAATTGATTCGATGGGATTCGACGCCATTCGACGTGATTTGTCTCGTTTCGTCTCCATTCAGCTTGATTCGACTCTGTTCTACTCTACTCTATTCTACTCTACACTATTCTGCTCTGCTCTACCCTTTTCTACTCTATTCTATTGTATCCTTTCCATTCTCTTCTACTGTGTTCAAGTCTACTCTATTCCATCCTACCCTCATCCAATCTATTCTACTGGATTCGATTCCACGCATCTCGATGCGATTCGGCTCAAATCGGCTCCTTTCCACTCCATTCATCCCCAATCGGCTCAAATCGGTTCGATTCAGCTCTAATCGGCTCCATTCGGCTCCAGTCAGCTCCAATAGGCTCTATTCAGCTCTATTCGGCTCTATTAGACTCTACTCAACTCTATTATCTCTTTTCGACTCCACTCGACTCCATGCTACACCATTCTACTCCATCCTAAACTATTCTCTACTGTATTGTATTGTACTCTACCCTACTCTAGTCTATTCTAATGGATTGGATTGGATTGGATTGGATTGGAATTGATCAGATTCAATGCAATTCGACGGGATTCGACGCGATACGGCACGATTCCACGGGATTCGGCGTGATTCGTCTTGGTTTCTATCCATTTAGCTCTTTTGGGCTCTATTTGGCTCTATTCGGCAATGTTCGACTCTGCTCTACTCTACTCTTCTATACTCTGCTCGTCTCGACCCTATTCTTTCAGTTCTGTTCTCTTCTCTTCTGTTCTACTGCACTCTATTCTACCCTACCCTACCCTAACTTAGCCTACTGTAATCTGTTCTATGCTATTCGACACACTTGAATGGGATTCGACCTGATTCGGGTCATATCGGCTCGATTCAACTCCTTTCTGCTCCATTAAACTCGATTCGGTTCTATTCGGCTCTTTTCCACTCTATTCGGCTCTTTTTGGCAGTATTCGACTCTATTTGACTCTAGTCTACTCGATTCTTTCTGTTCTGTTCTATTCTACTCTATTCTTCTCTACCCTACCGTAGCCTTACCTTCCCCACACTAATCTATTTGATTCGATTCGACACATTTCAAACGACTCGACATGATTCATCTCGATTCACCTTGAATTTGGTCAATTCGGCTGTATTCAGCTCTCTTTGGCTCTTTTCGGCTCTCTTCAACTCAATTTGACTCTATTCTACTGGACCCGACTCTACTTAATTCTATTCTCTTCTTTCTATTGTGTTCTGTTGTGTTGTAGTCTAGCCTCTCCTGCCGTACCCTCCTCTACTCTAATCTATTCGATTCAACGCATTTCGACGCGATTCCATGTGATTAGGCTTGAATCGGCTCGATTTAGCTCTATTTGGCTTGAATTGGGTCAATTCGTCTCGATTCTGCTCAATTCAGCATAATTAGGCTCGAGTGAACCTTATTCAGCCCTGTTCAGCTCTACTCAACCCTTTCTACTTTATTTGTCTCTATTTGGCTCCATTCAACTCCCTTCCACACCATTCTACTCTTTTCTACTCTATTCTATTCTGTTCTACCCTACCCTACTCTAACCTATTCTAATCGATTCGATTCATCACGATTTGTCTCCTTTCCTCTCCATTCGAATCGATTCGGCTTGAATTGGATCTATTCATCTATATTCTGCACTACCCGACTCTGACTATTCCACTCTACTCAACTCTACTCCATTCTACTCTTGGTATTCTCTTATGTTCTACTCTATTCTATTCTTCTGTGCCCTTCCCTACTGAATCCCAGTCTAACCTACACTACTCTAATCTATTCAATTTAATTCGATTCCATTCAGTTTGACACCATTCGACCCGATTTGAGACAATTCGACGAGATTCGGTGAGATTCCGCGAGATTTGATGCGTTTTGGTGGGATTTGATGGAGTTCGACGAGATCCGATGCAATAGGATCTCGTGTGTTTTGGCTCGATTTTGCTGGGTTCAGTTTGTCTCTATCTGGCTCATTTCAGCTCCACTAGGCTCCATTCATCCCGAAGCTGGTCGACTCGACTCGATTCGGCTCATTTTGGTCATATGTGGTCCTATTCAGCGTTATTCGGCTCTATTCAACTCTTTTCTACTCTCTGCATCTCTGTTCGAATCCATTTGACTCCATTCCACACCATTCTATTCCATTCTACACTACTGTATTCTACAAAACCCTCCCCCACCCTAGCCTATCCTAATCTAGTCTGCTCTTTTCTAGTCTCCTTTTCTATTTTCTCGATTCCATCCTATGCTACTCTACCATACCCTGCACTAAGCTAACCTACCCTGACCTATGCTGTTCTATTCTATTTCCTTCTATTTTCTCTGTTCCACCGTATGCTTCCCTACCCTATGCTACCCCACCGTACCATACTCTACTACTTAGGGTTACTCAATAAGGGTCCTAATTAAGGGGAGTAGTTCGGGCAAGGGTACTCCTTAAGGCAAGTGTACTAGTTCAGGCTACTAGTTAAGGCCAGGCTACTAGTTAAGGCCAGGCTACTAGTTAAGGCATGGGTACTTGTTGAGGGTACTGGTTAAGGCAAGGGTACCAGTTCAGGCTACTTGTTAAGGACATACTACTAGTGAAGGCAAGGGTACTAGTGAAGACTACTGGTTAAGGCAAGGGTACTTGTTAGGACTACTAGTTAAGGCAAGGGTACTAGATTAGGCTAAGAGTTCAGGCAAGGGTACTCGTTCAGATTACTGACTTAGGGTACTATTCAAGACTAGTTGTCTAGGCTACTGCTCTATGCCACTAGTCTAGCTGACTAGTCCAGCTTACTAGTCTAGGCTTCTACTCTAGCCTTCTCTTGTCTACTCTAATGTAGTCTACTTGCATCTACCCTAGTCTTCCTATCATAAACTACCCTACCCTAACCTATTCTAATCGATTCCATTTGATTCGATTCAAAGCATTTTGATGCGACCGGACACCATCACGCTTGAGTCGGCTCGATTCCGCAACATCAGCTCGATTCAGCTCGAATCGCTTCAATTCAGCTCGTTTCCACTCGTTTCAGCCTTATTCGGCCCTATTTGGCTCGATTCGACTCTTTTCTACTCTATTTGTCTCTGTTCGACTCCATATGACTCCACTCTTCTCCATTCTACGCTATTCTACTCTATTCTGTTCTACTCTACCCTACGATACTCTAATCTATTCGATTGGATGCGATTCGAAGCAATTCGGTGTGATTCATCTCGTTTTGTTTCCATTTGACTCGATTCGGCCAGAATTGGCTCTATTCAGCTATATCCTGCACTCTTTGACTCTATTTGACTCAATTCTACTCTGCTCTACTCTTGTCTGCTTTACTCTCTCTACTCTACCCTACTGTACTATATTCTATTCTGTACTATTCTGTTCTATTCTACCCACCCGCCCCTCCCCTACCCTTCCCTAATCTATTTGATTAGATTCGATGTGACGTATTTCCACGCGATTTGACGCGATTAGGCTTGAATCAGCTCGATTCAGTTCGAATCGGCTCTATTCGGCTCGACTTGGCTCCATTTCACTCCATTCGGCTCGATTAGGCTCGAATTCCATCGATTCTGCTGGATTCTGCTCAATTAGGCCTTATTTGGGCCTATTCGGCCCTATTCTGCTCTATTAGACTCTTTTGTACTCTATTCATATCTATCCGTCTCTATTGGACTCCGTTCAACTCCATTCCTCACTATTTTCCTCTCTTCTATTCTACCCTTCCCTACCCTAATCTCTTCTAATCGATTCGATTTGATTTGACGCGATTCGAAGCAACCGGACGTGATTCGTCTCGTTTTGTCTCCACTCGGCTCAATTCGGCTATGTTCTCTCTCTTTGACTCTATTCTATTCTGTTGTATTCTTTCTGTTCTGCTCTATTCTCCCCTATTCTGTTGTACTCTATTCTATTCTACCCTACCCGACCCAACGGCACCCCACCCGAACCTACCCTAATTTAATCTATTGGATTCAATTCGATTCCGTGCAAAGCGATTTGATAGGACTTGACTGGATTCAGCAAGATCTGAAGGGATTTCATGAGATTCCATGCGACTCGACGTGATTCAGTAGGATTCTCTGAGGTTTGACGCAATTCGAAGTTATTCGACGTGATTCGATGGGATTCGACACGATATGAAGCGATTTGACCTTGTTTGATTCAAAACGATGTGACTCGACTCGATTCGACCTGATTCGATTCGACGCTGTTCGGTGACAGTCAGTGCGATTCTGCTTGATTCCGCTTGATTAGGTGTGATTCGGCAGTATAAAGCTCTTTTCGGCTGTATTCAGCTCCATTCATCTCTATTCAGCTTATTCGGCTCTATTCGACTGTATTCGACTCTACTCTTTTCCACTCTATTCTACTCGATTCTATTCCTTCTATTCTGTTCTAATCTCTTCTATTCCACTCTACTCTGTTCTATTCTACCCTCCCCTTCCCTCCCCTCCCCTTCTCTAATCTATACGTCTTGATTGGATTTGACGCGTTGAACGCGATTCGAGGCGATGAAGCTTGAATCGGCTCGATTCGGCTCGATTTGGCTCTATTCGGCTCAGTTAGGCTCCATTCAGCTTGTTTTGGCTTGAATCGCTTCGAATCTGCTCGATTTGGCCTTCTTCGGCCCTATTCTGCTCTATTCGACTCTTTTCTACTCTATTCGTTTCTATTTGACTCCATTCTACTCCATTCTATTCATTCCACACTATTCTACACTATTCTACTCTATTCTGCTCTACCCTACCTAACACCACTCTAATTTACTCTACTTGCTTCTACACGATTCCTCTCATTTTGTCTGCATTTGGCTCTATTCAGCTCTATTCTACTCTTCTCTACTCTATTGTATTGTTTCTACTCTGTTCTGTACTATTCTACTCTATTCTTCCCTACCCTATGCTACCCAACTATAAGGTATTGTAATCCACTTGATTGGATTTGATTCAACCCATTTCGACGCGATTCGGCTCGATTTGGCTCTGTTCAAATCTATTCTACTCTACTCTATTCCCCTCTATTCTACTCTAGCCTACTCTTTTCTGTATTCGTTCTGTGTTGTTCTGTTCTATTTTGTTGTGTTCTGTTCTGTTTTATTCTATTCTACTCTATTCTACCCTACTCTAGCCTACCCGAACCTCCCCTACTCTAGTCTATTCAATTGAATTCGAGAAATTTTGACGCGACTAGGGGCCGAATCGGTGTGATTCATGTCCATTCGGCTCCATTTGTCTCGAATAGTGTCGATTCAGCTCGATTAGGCTCGATTTGGCTCCATTAGGCTCGATTCACTGGATTCGGCTCGATTTTGCTCAATTCAGCTCGATTTGGCCCTCTTTGGCCCTCTTCGGCTCTCTTCAGCTCTTTTCTACTCTACTCGATTCCGTTGCACACCATTCTACTCCATTCTACGCTCTTCTACTATACCCTACTGTAATTGATTCGATGGGATTCGACGCCATTCGACGTGATTTGTCTCGTTTCGTCTCCATTCAGCTTGATTCGACTCTGTTCTACTCTACTCTATTCTACTCTACACTATTCTGCTCTGCTCTACCCTTTTCTACTCTATTCTATTGTATCCTTTCCATTCTCTTCTACTGTGTTCAAGTCTACTCTATTCCATCCTACCCTCATCTAATCTATTCTACTGGATTCGATTCCACGCATCTCGATGCGATTCGGCTCAAATCGGCTCCTTTCCACTCCATTCATCCCCAATCGGCTCAAATCGGTTCGATTCAGCTCTAATCGGCTCCATTCGGCTCCAGTCAGCTCCAATAGGCTCTATTCAGCTCTATTCGGCTCTATTAGACTCTACTCAACTCTATTATCTCTTTTCGACTCCACTCGACTCCATGCTACACCATTCTACTCCATCCTAAACTATTCTCTACTGTATTGTATTGTACTCTACCCTACTCTAGTCTATTCTAATGGATTGGATTGGATTGGATTGGATTGGAATTGATCAGATTCAATGCAATTCGACGGGATTCGACACGATACGGCACGATTCCACGGGATTCGGCGTGATTCGTCTTGGTTTCTATCCATTTCGCTCTTTTGGGCTCTATTTGGCTCTATTCGGCAATGTTCGACTCTGCTCTACTCTACTCTTCTATACTCTGCTCGTCTCGACCCTATTCTTTCAGTTCTGTTCTCTTCTGTTCTGTTCTACTGCACTCTATTCTACCCTACCCTACCCTAACTTAGCCTAGTGTAATCTGTTCTATGCTATTCGACACACTTGAATGGGATTCGACCTGATTCGGGTCATATCGGCTCGATTCATCTCCTTTCTGCTCCATTAAACTCGATTCGGTTCTATTCGGCTCTTTTCCACTCTATTCGGCTCTTTTTGGCAGTATTCGACTCTATTTGACTCTAGTCTACTCGATTCTTTCTGTTCTGTTCTATTCTACTCTATTCTATTCTTCTCTACCCTACCGTAGCCTTACCTTCCCCACACTAATCTATTTGATTCGATTCGACACATTTCAAACGACTCGACATGATTCATCTCGATTCACCTTGAATTTGGTCAATTCGGCTGTATTCAGCTCTGTTTGGCTCTTTTCGGCTCTCTTCAACTCAATTTGACTCTATTCTACTGGACCCGACTCTACTTAATTCTATTCTCTTCTTTCTATTGTGTTCTGATGTGTTGTAGTCTAGCCTCTCCTGCCGTACCCTCCTCTACTCTAATCTATTCGATTCAACGCATTTCGACGCGATTCCATGTGATTAGGCTTGAATCGGCTCGATTTAGCTCTATTTGGCTTGAATTGGGTCAATTCGTCTCGATTCTGCTCAATTCAGCATAATTAGGCTCGAGTGAACCTTATTCAGCCCTGTTCAGCTCTACTCAACCCTTTCTACTTTATTTGTCTCTATTTGGCTCCATTCAACTCCCTTCCACACCATTCTACTCTTTTCTACTCTATTCTATTCTGTTCTACCCTACCCTACTCTAACCTATTCTAATCGATTCGATTCATCACGATTTGTCTCCTTTCCTCTCCATTCGAATCGATTCGGCTTGAATTGGATCTATTCATCTATATTCTGCACTACCCGACTCTGACTATTCCACTCTACTCAACTCTACTCCATTCTACTCTTGGTATTCTCTTCTGTTCTACTCTATTCTATTCTTCTGTGCCCTTCCCTACTGAATCCCAGTCTAACCTACACTACTCTAATCTATTCAATTTAATTCGATTCCATTCAGTTTGACACCATTCGACCCGATTTGAGACAATTCGACGGGATTCGGTGAGATTCCGCGAGATTTGATGCGTTTTGGTGGGATTTGATGGAGTTCGACGAGATCCGATGCAATAGGATCTCGTGTGTTTTGGCTCGATTTTGCTGGGTTCAGTTTGTCTCTATCTGGCTCATTTCAGCTCCACTAGGCTCCATTCATCCCGAAGCTGGTCGACTCGACTCGATTCGGCTCATTTTGGTCATATGTGGTCCTATTCAGCGTTATTCGGCTCTATTCAACTCTTTTCTACTCTCTGCATCTCTGTTCGAATCCATTTGACTCCATTCCACACCATTCTATTCCATTCTACACTACTGTATTCTACAAAACCCTCCCCCACCCTAGCCTATCCTAATCTAGTCTGCTCTTTTCTAGTCTCCTTTTCTATTTTCTCGATTCCATCCTATGCTACTCTACCATACCCTGCACTAAGCTAACCTACCCTGACCTATGCTGTTCTATTCTATTTCCTTCTATTTTCTCTGTTCCACCGTCTGCTTCCCTACCCTATGCTACCCCACCGTACCATACTCTACTACTTAGGGTTACTTAATAAGGGTCCTAATTAAGGGGAGTAGTTCGGGCAAGGGTACTCCTTAAGGCAAGTGTACTAGTTCAGGCTACTAGTTAAGGCCAGGCTACTAGTTAAGGCATGGGTACTTGTTGAGGGTACTGGTTAAGGCAAGGGTACCAGTTCAGGCTACTTGTTAAGGACATACTACTAGTGAAGGCAAGGGTACTAGTGAAGACTACTGGTTAAGGCAAGGGTACTTGTTAGGACTACTAGTTAAGGCAAGGGTACTAGATTAGGCTAAGAGTTCAGGCAAGGGTACTCGTTCAGATTACTGACTTAGGGTACTATTCAAGACTAGTTGTCTAGGCTACTGCTCTATGCCACTAGTCTAGCTGACTAGTCCAGCTTACTAGTCTAGGCTTCTACTCTAGCCTTCTCTTGTCTACTCTAATGTAGTCTACTTGCATCTACCCTAGTCTTCCTATCATAAACTACCCTACCCTAACCTATTCTAATCGATTCCATTTGATTCGATTCAAAGCATTTTGATGCGACCGGACACCATCACGCTTGAGTCGGCTCGATTCCGCAACATCAGCTCGATTCAGCTCGAATCGCTTCAATTCAGCTCGTTTCCACTCGTTTCAGCCTTATTCGGCCCTATTTGGCTCGATTCGACTCTTTTCTACTCTATTTGTCTCTGTTCGACTCCATTTGACTCCACTCTTCTCCATTCTACGCTATTCTACTCTATTCTGTTCTACTCTACCCTACGATACTCTAATCTATTCGATTGGATGCGATTCGAAGCAATTCGGTGTGATTCATCTCGTTTTGTTTCCATTTGACTCGATTCGGCCAGAATTGGCTCTATTCAGCTATATCCTGCACTCTTTGACTCTGTTTGACTCAATTCTACTCTGCTCTACTCTTGTCTGCTTTACTCTCTCTACTCTACCCTACTGTACTATATTCTATTCTGTACTATTCTGTTCTATTCTACCCACCCGCCCCTCCCCTACCCTTCCCTAATCTATTTGATTAGATTCGATGTGACGTATTTCCACGCGATTTGACGCGATTAGGCTTGAATCAGCTCGATTCAGTTCGAATCGGCTCTATTCGGCTCGACTTGGCTCCATTTCACTCCATTCGGCTCGATTAGGCTCGAATTCCATCGATTCTGCTGGATTCTGCTCAATTAGGCCTTATTTGGGCCTATTCGGCCCTATTCTGCTCTATTAGACTCTTTTGTACTCTATTCATATCTATCCGTCTCTATTGGACTCCGTTCAACTCCATTCCTCACTATTTTCCTCTCTTCTATTCTACACTTCCCTACCCTAATCTCTTCTAATCGATTCGATTTGATTTGACGCGATTCGAAGCAACCGGACGTGATTCGTCTCGTTTTGTCTCCACTCGGCTCAATTCGGCTATGTTCTCTGTCTTTGACTCTATTCTATTCTGTTGTATTCTTTCTGTTCTGCTCTATTCTCCCCTATTCTGTTGTACTCTATTCTATTCTACCCTACCCGACCCAACGGCACCCCACCCGAACCTACCCTAATTTAATCTATTGGATTCAATTTGATTCCGTGCAAAGAGATTTGATAGGACTTGACTGGATTCGGCAAGATCTGAAGGGATTTGATGAGATTCCATGCGACTCGACGTGATTCAGCAGGATTTTCTGAGGTTTGACGCAATTCGAAGTTATTCGACGTGATTCGATGGGATTCGACACGATATGAAGCGATTTGACCTTGTTTGATTCAAAACGATGTGACTCGACTCGATTCGACCTGATTCGATTCGACGCTGTTCGGTGACAGTCAGTGCGATTCTGCTTGATTCCGCTCGATTAGGTGTGATTCGGCAGTATAAAGCTCTTTTCGGCTGTATTCAGCTCCATTCATCTCTATTCAGCTTATTCGGCTCTATTCGACTGTATTCGACTCTACTCTTTTCCACTCTCTTCTACTCGATTCTATTCCTTCTATTCTGTTCTAATCTCTTCTATTCCACTCTACTCTGTTCTATTCTACCCTCCCCTTCCCTCCCCTCCCCTTCTCTAATCTATACGTCTTGATTGGATTTGACGCGTTGAACGCGATTCGAGGTGATGAAGCTTGAATCGGCTCGATTCGGCTCGATTTGGCCTTCTTCGGCCCTATTCTGCTCTATTCGACTCTTTTCTACTCTATTCGTTTCTATTTGACTCCATTCTACTCCATTCTATTCATTCCACACTATTCTACACTATTCTACTCTATTCTGCTCTACCCTACCCAACACCACTCTAATTTACTCTACTTGCTTCTACACGATTCCTCTCATTTTGTCTGCATTTGGCTCTATTCAGCTCTATTCTACTCTTCTCTACTCTATTGTATTGTTTCTACTCTGTTCTGTACTATTCTACTCTATTCTACCCTACCCTATGCTACCCAACTCTAAGGTATTTTAATCCACTTGACTGGATTTGATTGAACCCATTTCGACGCGATTCGGCTCGATTTGGCTCTGTTCAAATCTATTCTACTCTACTCTATTCCCCTCTATTCTACTCTAGCCTACTCTTTTCTGTATTCGTTCTGTGTTGTTCTGTTCTATTTTGTTGTGTTCTGTTCTGTTTTATTCTATTCTACTCTATTCTACCCTACTCTAGCCTACCCGAACCTCCCCTACTCTAGTCTATTCAATTGAATTCGAGAAATTTTGACGCGACTAGGGGCCGAATCGGTGTGATTCATGTCCATTCGGCTCCATTTGTCTCGAATAGTGTCGATTCAGCTCGATTAGGCTCGATTTGGCTCCATTAGGCTCGATTCACTGGATTCGGCTCGATTTCGCTCAATTCAGCTCGATTTGGCCCTCTTTGGCCCTCTTCAGCTCTCTTCAGCTCTTTTCTACTCTACTCGATTCCGTTGCACACCATTCTACTCCATTCTACGCTCTTCTACTATACCCTACTGTAATTGATTCGATGGGATTCGACGCCATTCGACGTGATTTGTCTCGTTTCGTCTCCATTCAGCTTGATTCGACTCTGTTCTACTCTACTCTATTCTACTCTACACTATTCTGCTCTGCTCTACCCTTTTCTACTCTATTCTATTGTATCCTTTCCATTCTCTTCTACTGTGTTCAAGTCTACTCTATTCCATCCTACCCTCATCCAATCTATTCTACTGGATTCGATTCCACGCATCTCGATGCGATTCGGCTCAAATCGGCTCCTTTCCACTCCATTCATCCCCAATCGGCTCAAATCGGTTCGATTCAGCTCTAATCGGCTCCATTCGGCTCCAGTCAGCTCCAATAGGCTCTATTCAGCTCTATTCGGCTCTATTAGACTCTACTCAACTCTATTATCTCTTTTCGACTCCACTCGACTCCATGCTACACCATTCTACTCCATCCTAAACTATTCTCTACTGTATTGTATTGTACTCTACCCTACTCTAGTCTATTCTAATGGATTGGATTGGATTGGATTGGATTGGAATTGATCAGATTCAATGCAATTCGACGGGATTCGACGCGATACGGCACGATTCCACGGGATTCGGCGTGATTCGTCTTGGTTTCTATCCATTTAGCTCTTTTGGGCTCTATTTGGCTCTATTCGGCAATGTTCGACTCTGCTCTACTCTACTCTTCTATACTCTGCTCGTCTCGACCCTATTCTTTCAGTTCTGTTCTCTTCTCTTCTGTTCTACTGCACTCTATTCTACCCTACCCTACCCTAACTTAGCCTACTGTAATCTGTTCTATGCTATTCGACACACTTGAATGGGATTCGACCTGATTCGGGTCATATCGGCTCGATTCAACTCCTTTCTGCTCCATTAAACTCGATTCGGTTCTATTCGGCTCTTTTCCACTCTATTCGGCTCTTTTTGGCAGTATTCGACTCTATTTGACTCTAGTCTACTCGATTCTTTCTGTTCTGTTCTATTCTACTCTATTCTTCTCTACCCTACCGTAGCCTTACCTTCCCCACACTAATCTATTTGATTCGATTCGACACATTTCAAACGACTCGACATGATTCATCTCGATTCACCTTGAATTTGGTCAATTCGGCTGTATTCAGCTCTCTTTGGCTCTTTTCGGCTCTCTTCAACTCAATTTGACTCTATTCTACTGGACCCGACTCTACTTAATTCTATTCTCTTCTTTCTATTGTGTTCTGTTGTGTTGTAGTCTAGCCTCTCCTGCCGTACCCTCCTCTACTCTAATCTATTCGATTCAACGCATTTCGACGCGATTCCATGTGATTAGGCTTGAATCGGCTCGATTTAGCTCTATTTGGCTTGAATTGGGTCAATTCGTCTCGATTCTGCTCAATTCAGCATAATTAGGCTCGAGTGAACCTTATTCAGCCCTGTTCAGCTCTACTCAACCCTTTCTACTTTATTTGTCTCTATTTGGCTCCATTCAACTCCCTTCCACACCATTCTACTCTTTTCTACTCTATTCTATTCTGTTCTACCCTACCCTACTCTAACCTATTCTAATCGATTCGATTCATCACGATTTGTCTCCTTTCCTCTCCATTCGAATCGATTCGGCTTGAATTGGATCTATTCATCTATATTCTGCACTACCTGGCTCTGACTATTCCACTCTACTCAACTCTACTCCATTCTACTCTTGGTATTCTCTTCTGTTCTACTCTATTCTATTCTTCTGTGCCCTTCCCTACTGAATCCCAGTCTAACCTACACTACTCTAATCTATTCAATTTAATTCGATTCCATTCAGTTTGACACCATTCGACCCGATTTGAGACAATTCGACGGGATTCGGTGAGATTCCGCGAGATTTGATGCGTTTTGGTGGGATTTGATGGAGTTCGACGAGATCCGATGCAATAGGATCTCGTGTGTTTTGGCTCGATTTTGCTGGGTTCAGTTTGTCTCTATCTGGCTCATTTCAGCTCCACTAGGCTCCATTCATCCCGAAGCTGGTCGACTCGACTCGATTCGGCTCATTTTGGTCATATGTGGTCCTATTCAGCGTTATTCGGCTCTATTCAACTCTTTTCTACTCTCTGCATCTCTGTTCGAATCCATTTGACTCCATTCCACACCATTCTATTCCATTCTACACTACTGTATTCTACAAAACCCTCCCCCACCCTAGCCTATCCTAATCTAGTCTGCTCTTTTCTAGTCTCCTTTTCTATTTTCTCGATTCCATCCTATGCTACTCTACCATACCCTGCACTAAGCTAACCTACCCTGACCTATGCTGTTCTATTCTATTTCCTTCTATTTTCTCTGTTCCACCGTATGCTTCCCTACCCTATGCTACCCCACCGTACCATACTCTACTACTTAGGGTTACTTAATAAGGGTCCTAATTAAGGGGAGTAGTTCGGGCAAGGGTACTCCTTAAGGCAAGTGTACTAGTTCAGGCTACTAGTTAAGGCCAGGCTACTAGTTAAGGCCAGGCTACTAGTTAAGGCATGGGTACTTGTTGAGGGTACTGGTTAAGGCAAGGGTACCAGTTCAGGCTACTTGTTAAAGACATACTACTAGTGAAGGCAAGGGTACTAGTGAAGACTACTGGTTAAGGCAAGGGTACTTGTTAGGACTACTAGTTAAGGCAAGGGTACTAGATTAGGCTAAGAGTTCAGGCAAGGGTACTCGTTCAGATTACTGACTTAGGGTACTATTCAAGACTAGTTGTCTAGGCTACTGCTCTATGCCACTAGCCTAGCTGACTAGTCCAGCTTACTAGTCTAGGCTTCTACTCTAGCCTTCTCTTGTCTACTCTAATGTAGTCTACTTGCATCTACCCTAGTCTTCCTATCATAAACTACCCTACCCTAACCTATTCTAATCGATTCCATTTGATTCGATTCAAAGCATTTCGATGCGACCGGACACCATCACGCTTGAGTCGGCTCGATTCCGCAACATCAGCTCGATTCAGCTCGATTTGGCTCGAATCGCTTCAATTCAGCTCGTTTCCACTCGTTTCAGCCTTATTCGGCCCTATTTGGCTCGATTCGACTCTTTTCTACTCTATTTGTCTCTGTTCGACTCCATTTGACTCCACTCTTCTCCATTCTACGCTATTCTACTCTATTCTGTTCTACTCTACCCTACGATGCTCTAATCTATTCGATTGGATGCGATTCGAAGCAATTCGGTGTGATTCATCTCGTTTTGTTTCCATTTGACTCGATTCGGCCAGAATTGGCTCTATTCAGCTATATCCTGCACTCTTTGACTCTATTTGACTCAATTCTACTCTGCTCTACTCTTGTCTGCTTTACTCTCTCTACTCTACCCTACTGTACTATATTCTATTCTGTACTATTCTGTTCTATTCTACCCACCCGCCCCTCCCCTCCCCTTCCCTAATCTATTTGATTAGATTCGATGTGACGTATTTCCACGCGATTTGACGCGATTAGGCTTGAATCAGCTCGATTCAGTTCGAATCGGCTCTATTCGGCTCGACTTGGCTCCATTTCACTCCATTCGGCTCGATTAGGCTCGAATTCCATCGATTCTGCTGGATTCTGCTCGATTAGGCCTTATTTGGGCCTATTCGGCCCTATTCTGCTCTATTAGACTCTTTTGTACTCTATTCATATCTATCCGTCTCTATTGGACTCCGTTCAACTCCATTCCTCACTATTTTCCTCTCTTCTATTCTACCCTTCCCTACCCTAATCTCTTCTAATCGATTCGATTTGATTTGACGCGATTCGAAGCAACCGGACGTGATTCGTCTCGTTTTGTCTCCACTCGGCTCAATTCGGCTATGTTCTCTGTCTTTGACTCTATTCTATTCTGTTGTATTCTTTCTGTTCTGCTCTATTCTCTCCTATTCTGTTGTACTCTATTCTATTCTACCCTACCCGACCCAACGGCACCCCACCCGAACCTACCCTAATTTAATCTATTGGATTCAATTCGATTCCGTGCAAAGCGATTTGATAGGACTTGACTGGATTCGGCAAGATCTGAAGGGATTTCATGAGATTCCATGCGACTCGACGTGATTCAGTAGGATTCTCTGAGGTTTGACGCAGTTCGAAGTTATTCGACGTCATTCGATGGGATTCGACACGATATGAAGCGATTTGACCTTGTTTGATTCAAAACGATGTGACTCGACTCAATTCGACCTGATTCGTTTCGACGCTGTTCGGTGACAGTCAGTGCGATTCTGCTTGATTCCGCTCGATTAGGTGTGATTCGGCAGTATACAGCTCTTTTCGGCTGTATTCAGCTCCATTCATCTCTATTCAGCTTATTTGGCTCTATTCGACTGTATTCGACTCTACTCTTTTCCACTCTCTTCTACTCGATTCTATTCCTTCTATTCTGTTCTAATCTCTTCTATTCCACTCTACTCTGTTCTATTCTACCCTCCCCTTCCCTCCCCTCCCCTTCTCTAATCTATACGTCTTGATTGGATTTGACGCGTTGAACGCGATTCGAGGCGATGAAGCTTGAATCGGCTCGATTCGGCTCAATTTGGCTCTATTCGGCTCAGTTAGGCTCCATTCAGCTTGTTTGGGCTTGAATCGCTTCGAATCTGCTCGATTTGGCCTTCTTCGGCCCTATTCTGCTCTATTCGACTCTTTTCTACTCTATTCGTTTCTATTTGACTCCATTCTACTCCATTCTATTCATTCCACACTATTCTACACTATTCTACTCTATTCTGCTCTACCCTACCCAACACCACTCTAATTTACTCTACTTGCTTCTACACGATTCCTCTCATTTTGTCTGCATTTGGCTCTATTCAGCTCTATTCTACTCTTCTCTACTCTATTGTATTGTTTCTACTCTGTTCTGTACTATTCTACTCTATTCTACCCTACTCTATGCTACCCAACTCTAAGGTATTGTAATCCACTTGATTGGATTTGATTCAACCCATTTCGACGCGATTCGGCTCGATTTGGCTCTGTTCAAATCTATTCTACTCTACTCTATTCCCCTCTATTCTACTCTAGCCTACTCTTTTCTGTATTCGTTCTGTGTTGTTCTGTTCTATTTTGTTGTGTTCTGTTCTGTTTTATTCTATTCTACTCTATTCTACCCTACTCTAGCCTACCCGAACCTCCCCTACTCTAGTCTATTCAATTGAATTCGAGAAATTTTGACGCGACTAGGGGCCGAATCGGTGTGATTCATGTCCATTCGGCTCCATTTGTCTCGAATAGTGTCGATTCAGCTCGATTAGGCTCGATTTGGCTCCATTAGGCTCGATTCACTGGATTCGGCTCGATTTCGCTCAATTCAGCTCGATTTGGCCCTCTTTGGCCCTCTTCAGCTCTCTTCAGCTCTTTTCTACTCTACTCGATTCCGTTGCACACCATTCTACTCCATTCTACGCTCTTCTACTATACCCTACTGTAATTGATTCGATGGGATTCGACGCCATTCGACGTGATTTGTCTCGTTTCGTCTCCATTCAGCTTGATTCGACTCTGTTCTACTCTACTCTATTCTACTCTACACTATTCTGCTCTGCTCTACCCTTTTCTACTCTATTCTATTGTATCCTTTCCATTCTCTTCTACTGTGTTCAAGTCTACTCTATTCCATCCTACCCTCATCCAATCTATTCTACTGGATTCGATTCCACGCATCTCGATGCGATTCGGCTCAAATCGGCTCCTTTCCACTCCATTCATCCCCAATCGGCTCAAATCGGTTCGATTCAGCTCTAATCGGCTCCATTCGGCTCCAGTCAGCTCCAATAGGCTCTATTCAGCTCTATTCGGCTCTATTAGACTCTACTCAACTCTATTATCTCTTTTCGACTCCACTCGACTCCATGCTACACCATTCTACTCCATCCTAAACTATTCTCTACTGTATTGTATTGTACTCTACCCTACTCTAGTCTATTCTAATGGATTGGATTGGATTGGATTGGATTGGAATTGATCAGATTCAATGCAATTCGACGGGATTCGACGCGATACGGCACGATTCCACGGGATTCGGCGTGATTCGTCTTGGTTTCTATCCATTTAGCTCTTTTGGGCTCTATTTGGCTCTATTCGGCAATGTTCGACTCTGCTCTACTCTACTCTTCTATACTCTGCTCGTCTCGACCCTATTCTTTCAGTTCTGTTCTCTTCTCTTCTGTTCTACTGCACTCTATTCTACCCTACCCTACCCTAACTTAGCCTACTGTAATCTGTTCTATGCTATTCGACACACTTGAATGGGATTCGACCTGATTCGGGTCATATCGGCTCGATTCAACTCCTTTCTGCTCCATTAAACTCGATTCGGTTCTATTCGGCTCTTTTCCACTCTATTCGGCTCTTTTTGGCAGTATTCGACTCTATTTGACTCTAGTCTACTCGATTCTTTCTGTTCTGTTCTATTCTACTCTATTCTTCTCTACCCTACCGTAGCCTTACCTTCCCCACACTAATCTATTTGATTCGATTCGACACATTTCAAACGACTCGACATGATTCATCTCGATTCACCTTGAATTTGGTCAATTCGGCTGTATTCAGCTCTCTTTGGCTCTTTTCGGCTCTCTTCAACTCAATTTGACTCTATTCTACTGGACCCGACTCTACTTAATTCTATTCTCTTCTTTCTATTGTGTTCTGTTGTGTTGTAGTCTAGCCTCTCCTGCCGTACCCTCCTCTACTCTAATCTATTCGATTCAACGCATTTCGACGCGATTCCATGTGATTAGGCTTGAATCGGCTCGATTTAGCTCTATTTGGCTTGAATTGGGTCAATTCGTCTCGATTCTGCTCAATTCAGCATAATTAGGCTCGAGTGAACCTTATTCAGCCCTGTTCAGCTCTACTCAACCCTTTCTACTTTATTTGTCTCTATTTGGCTCCATTCAACTCCCTTCCACACCATTCTACTCTTTTCTACTCTATTCTATTCTGTTCTACCCTACCCTACTCTAACCTATTCTAATCGATTCGATTCATCACGATTTGTCTCCTTTCCTCTCCATTCGAATCGATTCGGCTTGAATTGGATCTATTCATCTATATTCTGCACTACCTGGCTCTGACTATTCCACTCTACTCAACTCTACTCCATTCTACTCTTGGTATTCTCTTCTGTTCTACTCTATTCTATTCTTCTGTGCCCTTCCCTACTGAATCCCAGTCTAACCTACACTACTCTAATCTATTCAATTTAATTCGATTCCATTCAGTTTGACACCATTCGACCCGATTTGAGACAATTCGACGGGATTCGGTGAGATTCCGCGAGATTTGATGCGTTTTGGTGGGATTTGATGGAGTTCGACGAGATCCGATGCAATAGGATCTCGTGTGTTTTGGCTCGATTTTGCTGGGTTCAGTTTGTCTCTATCTGGCTCATTTCAGCTCCACTAGGCTCCATTCATCCCGAAGCTGGTCGACTCGACTCGATTCGGCTCATTTTGGTCATATGTGGTCCTATTCAGCGTTATTCGGCTCTATTCAACTCTTTTCTACTCTCTGCATCTCTGTTCGAATCCATTTGACTCCATTCCACACCATTCTATTCCATTCTACACTACTGTATTCTACAAAACCCTCCCCCACCCTAGCCTATCCTAATCTAGTCTGCTCTTTTCTAGTCTCCTTTTCTATTTTCTCGATTCCATCCTATGCTACTCTACCATACCCTGCACTAAGCTAACCTACCCTGACCTATGCTGTTCTATTCTATTTCCTTCTATTTTCTCTGTTCCACCGTATGCTTCCCTACCCTATGCTACCCCACCGTACCATACTCTACTACTTAGGGTTACTTAATAAGGGTCCTAATTAAGGGGAGTAGTTCGGGCAAGGGTACTCCTTAAGGCAAGTGTACTAGTTCAGGCTACTAGTTAAGGCCAGGCTACTAGTTAAGGCCAGGCTACTAGTTAAGGCATGGGTACTTGTTGAGGGTACTGGTTAAGGCAAGGGTACCAGTTCAGGCTACTTGTTAAGGACATACTACTAGTGAAGGCAAGGGTACTAGTGAAGACTACTGGTTAAGGCAAGGGTACTTGTTAGGACTACTAGTTAAGGCAAGGGTACTAGATTAGGCTAAGAGTTCAGGCAAGGGTACTCGTTCAGATTACTGACTTAGGGTACTATTCAAGACTAGTTGTCTAGGCTACTGCTCTATGCCACTAGCCTAGCTGACTAGTCCAGCTTACTAGTCTAGGCTTCTACTCTAGCCTTCTCTTGTCTACTCTAATGTAGTCTACTTGCATCTACCCTAGTCTTCCTATCATAAACTACCCTACCCTAACCTATTCTAATCGATTCCATTTGATTCGATTCAAAGCATTTCGATGCGACCGGACACCATCACGCTTCAGTCGGCTCGATTCCGCAACATCAGCTCGATTCAGCTCGATTTGGCTCGAATCGCTTCAATTCAGCTCGTTTCCACTCGTTTCAGCCTTATTCGGCCCTATTTGGCTCGATTCGACTCTTTTCTACTCTATTTGTCTCTGTTCGACTCCATTTGACTCCACTCTTCTCCATTCTACGCTATTCTACTCTATTCTGTTCTACTCTACCCTACGATGCTCTAATCTATTCGATTGGATGCGATTCGAAGCAATTCGGTGTGATTCATCTCGTTTTGTTTCCATTTGACTCGATTCGGCCAGAATTGGCTCTATTCAGCTATATCCTGCACTCTTTGACTCTATTTGACTCAATTCTACTCTGCTCTACTCTTGTCTGCTTTACTCTCTCTACTCTACCCTACTGTACTATATTCTATTCTGTACTATTCTGTTCTATTCTACCCACCCGCCCCTCCCCTCCCCTTCCCTAATCTATTTGATTAGATTCGATGTGACGTATTTCCACGCGATTTGACGCGATTAGGCTTGAATCAGCTCGATTCAGTTCGAATCGGCTCTATTCGGCTCGACTTGGCTCCATTTCACTCCATTCGGCTCGATTAGGCTCGAATTCCATCGATTCTGCTGGATTCTGCTCGATTAGGCCTTATTTGGGCCTATTCGGCCCTATTCTGCTCTATTAGACTCTTTTGTACTCTATTCATATCTATCCGTCTCTATTGGACTCCGTTCAACTCCATTCCTCACTATTTTCCTCTCTTCTATTCTACCCTTCCCTACCCTAATCTCTTCTAATCGATTCGATTTGATTTGACGCGATTCGAAGCAACCGGACGTGATTCGTCTCGTTTTGTCTCCACTCGGCTCAATTCGGCTATGTTCTCTGTCTTTGACTCTATTCTATTCTGTTGTATTCTTTCTGTTCTGCTCTATTCTCTCCTATTCTGTTGTACTCTATTCTATTCTACCCTACCCGACCCAACGGCACCCCACCCGAACCTACCCTAATTTAATCTATTGGATTCAATTCGATTCCGTGCAAAGCGATTTGATAGGACTTGACTGGATTCGGCAAGATCTGAAGGGATTTCATGAGATTCCATGCGACTCGACGTGATTCAGTAGGATTCTCTGAGGTTTGACGCAGTTCGAAGTTATTCGACGTCATTCGATGGGATTCGACACGATATGAAGCGATTTGACCTTGTTTGATTCAAAACGATGTGACTCGACTCAATTCGACCTGATTCGTTTCGACGCTGTTCGGTGACAGTCAGTGCGATTCTGCTTGATTCCGCTCGATTAGGTGTGATTCGGCAGTATACAGCTCTTTTCGGCTGTATTCAGCTCCATTCATCTCTATTCAGCTTATTTGGCTCTATTCGACTGTATTCGACTCTACTCTTTTCCACTCTCTTCTACTCGATTCTATTCCTTCTATTCTGTTCTAATCTCTTCTATTCCACTCTACTCTGTTCTATTCTACCCTCCCCTTCCCTCCCCTCCCCTTCTCTAATCTATACGTCTTGATTGGATTTGACGCGTTGAACGCGATTCGAGGCGATGAAGCTTGAATCGGCTCGATTCGGCTCAATTTGGCTCTATTCGGCTCAGTTAGGCTCCATTCAGCTTGTTTGGGCTTGAATCGCTTCGAATCTGCTCGATTTGGCCTTCTTCGGCCCTATTCTGCTCTATTCGACTCTTTTCTACTCTATTCGTTTCTATTTGACTCCATTCTACTCCATTCTATTCATTCCACACTATTCTACACTATTCTACTCTATTCTGCTCTACCCTACCCAACACCACTCTAATTTACTCTACTTGCTTCTACACGATTCCTCTCATTTTGTCTGCATTTGGCTCTATTCAGCTCTATTCTACTCTTCTCTACTCTATTGTATTGTTTCTACTCTGTTCTGTACTATTCTACTCTATTCTACCCTACTCTATGCTACCCAACTCTAAGGTATTGTAATCCACTTGATTGGATTTGATTCAACCCATTTCGACGCGATTCGGCTCGATTTGGCTCTGTTCAAATCTATTCTACTCTACTCTATTCCCCTCTATTCTACTCTAGCCTACTCTTTTCTGTATTCGTTCTGTGTTGTTCTGTTCTATTTTGTTGTGTTCTGTTCTGTTTTATTCTATTCTACTCTATTCTACCCTACTCTAGCCTACCCGAACCTCCCCTACTCTAGTCTATTCAATTGAATTCGAGAAATTTTGACGCGACTAGGGGCCGAATCGGTGTGATTCATGTCCATTCGGCTCCATTTGTCTCGAATAGTGTCGATTCAGCTCGATTAGGCTCGATTTGGCTCCATTAGGCTCGATTCACTGGATTCGGCTCGATTTCGCTCAATTCAGCTCGATTTGGCCCTCTTTGGCCCTCTTCGGCTCTCTTCAGCTCTTTTCTACTCTACTCGATTCCGTTGCACACCATTCTACTCCATTCTACGCTCTTCTACTATACCCTACTGTAATTGATTCGATGGGATTCGACGCCAGTCGACGCGATTTGTCTCGTTTCGTCTCCATTCAGCTTGATTCGACTCTGTTCTACTCTACTCTATTCTACTCTACACTATTCTGCTCTGCTCTACCCTTTTCTACTCTATTCTATTGTATCCTTTCCATTCTCTTCTACTGTGTTCAAGTCTACTCTATTCCATCCTACCCTCATCTAATCTATTCTACTGGATTCGATTCCACGCATCTCGATGCGATTCGGCTCAAATCGGCTCCTTTCCACTCCATTCATCCCCAATCGGCTCAAATCGGTTCGATTCAGCTCTAATCGGCTCCATTCGGCTCCAGTCAGCTCCAATAGGCTCTATTCAGCTCTATTCGGCTCTATTAGACTCTACTCAACTCTATTATCTCTTTTCGACTCCACTCGACTCCATGCTACACCATTCTACTCCATCCTAAACTATTCTCTACTGTATTGTATTGTACTCTACCCTACTCTAGTCTATTCTAATGGATTGGATTGGATTGGATTGGATTGGATTGGAATTGATCAGATTCAATGCAATTCGACGGGATTCGACGCGATACGGCACGATTCCACGGGATTCGGCGTGATTCGTCTTGGTTTCTATCCATTTAGCTCTTTTGGGCTCTATTTGGCTCTATTCGGCAATGTTCGACTCTGCTCTACTCTACTCTTCTATACTCTGCTCGTCTCGACCCTATTCTTTCAGTTCTGTTCTCTTCTCTTCTGTTCTACTGCACTCTATTCTACCCTACCCTACCCTAACTTAGCCTACTGTAATCTGTTCTATGCTATTCGACACACTTGAATGGGATTCGACCTGATTCGGGTCATATCGGCTCGATTCATCTCCTTTCTGCTCCATTAAACTCGATTCGGTTCTATTCGGCTCTTTTCCACTCTATTCGGCTCTTTTTGGCAGTATTCGACTCTATTTGACTCTAGTCTACTCGATTCTTTCTGTTCTGTTCTATTCTACTCTATTCTTCTCTACCCTACCGTAGCCTTACCTTCCCCACACTAATCTATTTGATTCGATTCGACACATTTCAAACGACTCGACATGATTCATCTCGATTCACCTTGAATTTGGTCAATTCGGCTGTATTCAGCTCTCTTTGGCTCTTTTCGGCTCTCTTCAACTCAATTTGACTCTATTCTACTGGACCCGACTCTACTTAATTCTATTCTCTTCTTTCTATTGTGTTCTGTTGTGTTGTAGTCTAGCCTCTCCTGCCGTACCCTCCTCTACTCTAATCTATTCGATTCAACGCATTTCGACGCGATTCCCTGTGATTAGGCTTGAATCGGCTCGATTTAGCTCTATTTGGCTTGAATTGGGTCAATTCGTCTCGATTCTGCTCAATTCAGCATAATTAGGCTCGAGTGAACCTTATTCAGCCCTGTTCAGCTCTACTCAACCCTTTCTACTTTATTTGTCTCTATTTGGCTCCATTCAACTCCCTTCCACACCATTCTACTCTTTTCTACTCTATTCTATTCTGTTCTACCCTACCCTACTCTAACCTATTCTAATCGATTCGATTCATCACGATTTGTCTCCTTTCCTCTCCATTCGAATCGATTCGGCTTGAATTGGATCTATTCATCTATATTCTGCACTACCCGACTCTGACTATTCCACTCTACTCAACTCTACTCCATTCTACTCTTGGTATTCTCTTCTGTTCTACTCTATTCTATTCTTCTGTGCCCTTCCCTACTGAATCCCAGTCTAACCTACACTACTCTAATCTATTCAATTTAATTCGATTCCATTCAGTTTGACACCATTCGACCCGATTTGAGACAATTCGACGGGATTCGGTGAGATTCCGCGAGATTTGATGCGTTTTGGTGGGATTTGATGGAGTTCGACGAGATCCGATGCAATAGGATCTCGTGTGTTTTGGCTCGATTTTGCTGGGTTCAGTTTGTCTCTATCTGGCTCATTTCAGCTCCACTAGGCTCCATTCATCCCGAAGCTGGTCGACTCGACTCGATTCGGCTCATTTTGGTCATATGTGGTCCTATTCAGCGTTATTCGGCTCTATTCAACTCTTTTCTACTCTCTGCATCTCTGTTCGAATCCATTTGACTCCATTCCACACCATTCTATTCCATTCTACACTACTGTATTCTACAAAACCCTCCCCCACCCTAGCCTATCCTAATCTAGTCTGCTCTTTTCTAGTCTCCTTTTCTATTTTCTCGATTCCATCCTATGCTACTCTACCATACCCTGCACTAAACTAACCTACCCTGACCTATGCTGTTCTATTCTATTTCCTTCTATTTTCTCTGTTCCACCGTATGCTTCCCTACCCTATGCTACCCCACCGTACCATACTCTACTACTTAGGGTTACTTAATAAGGGTCCTAATTAAGGGGAGTAGTTCGGGCAAGGGTACTCCTTAAGGCAAGTGTACTAGTTCAGGCTACTAGTTAAGGCCAGGCTACTAGTTAAGGCCAGGCTACTAGTTAAGGCATGGGTACTTGTTGAGGGTACTGGTTAAGGCAAGGGTACCAGTTCAGGCTACTTGTTAAGGACATACTACTAGTGAAGGCAAGGGTACTAGTGAAGACTACTGGTTAAGGCAAGGGTACTTGTTAGGACTACTAGTTAAGGCAAGGGTACTAGATTAGGCTAAGAGTTCAGGCAAGGGTACTCGTTCAGATTACTGACTTAGGGTACTATTCAAGACTAGTTGTCTAGGCTACTGCTCTATGCCACTAGTCTAGCTGACTAGTCCAGCTTACTAGTCTAGGCTTCTACTCTAGCCTTCTCTTGTCTACTCTAATGTAGTCTACTTGCATCTACCCTAGTCTTCCTATCATAAACTACCCTACCCTAACCTATTCTAATCGATTCCATTTGATTCGATTCAAAGCATTTCGATGCGACCGGACACCATCACGCTTGAGTCGGCTCGATTCCGCAACATCAGCTCGATTCAGCTCGATTTGGCTCGAATCGCTTCAATTCAGCTCGTTTCCACTCGTTTCAGCCTTATTCGGCCCTATTTGGCTCGATTCGACTCTTTTCTACTCTATTTGTCTCTGTTCGACTCCATTTGACTCCACTCTTCTCCATTCTACGCTATTCTACTCTATTCTGTTCTACTCTACCCTACGATGCTCTAATCTATTCGATTGGATGCGATTCGAAGCAATTCGGTGTGATTCATCTCGTTTTGTTTCCATTTGACTCGATTCGGCCAGAATTGGCTCTATTCAGCTATATCCTGCACTCTTTGACTCTATTTGACTCAATTCTACTCTGCTCTACTCTTGTCTGCTTTACTCTCTCTACTCTACCCTACTGTACTATATTCTATTCTGTACTATTCTGTTCTATTCTACCCACCCGCCCCTCCCCTACCCTTCCCTAATCTATTTGATTAGATTCGATGTGACGTATTTCCACGCGATTTGACGCGATTAGGCTTGAATCAGCTCGATTCAGTTCGAATCGGCTCTATTCGGCTCGACTTGGCTCCATTTCACTCCATTCGGCTCGATTAGGCTCGAATTCCATCGATTCTGCTGGATTCTGCTCAATTAGGCCTTATTTGGGCCTATTCGGCCCTATTCTGCTCTATTAGACTCTTTTGTACTCTATTCATATCTATCCGTCTCTATTGGACTCCGTTCAACTCCATTCCTCACTATTTTCCTCTCTTCTATTCTACCCTTCCCTACCCTAATCTCTTCTAATCGATTCGATTTGATTTGACGCGATTCGAAACAACCGGACGTGATTCGTCTCGTTTTGTCTCCACTCGGCTCAATTCGGCTATGTTCTCTGTCTTTGACTCTATTCTATTCTGTTGTATTCTTTCTGTTCTGCTCTATTCTCTCCTATTCTGTTGTACTCTATTCTATTCTACCCTACCCGACCCAACGGCACCCCACCCGAACCTACCCTAATTTAATCTATTGGATTCAATTCGATTCCGTGCAAAGCGATTTGATAGGACTTGACTGGATTCGGCAAGATCTGAAGGGATTTGATGAGATTCCATGCGACTCGACGTGATTCAGTAGGATTCTCTGAGGTTTGACGCAATTCGAAGTTATTCGACGTGATTCGATGGGATTCGACACGATATGAAGCGATTTGACCTTGTTTGATTCAAAACGATGTGACTCGACTCGATTCGACCTGATTCGATTCGACGCTGTTCGGTGACAGTCAGTGCGATTCTGCTTGATTCCACTCGATTAGGTGTGATTCGGCAGTATAAAGCTCTTTTCGGCTGTATTCAGCTCCATTCATCTCTATTCAGCTTATTCGGCTCTATTCGACTGTATTCGACTCTACTCTTTTCCACTCTATTCTACTCGATTCTATTCCTTCTATTCTGTTCTAATCTCTTCTATTCCACTCTACTCTGTTCTATTCTACCCTCCCCTTCCCTCCCCTCCCCTTCTCTAATCTATACGTCTTGATTGGATTTGACGCGTTGAACGCGATTCGAGGCGATGAAGCTTGAATCGGCTCGATTCGGCTCGATTTGGCTCTATTCGGCTCAGTTAGGCTCCATTCAGCTTGTTTTGGCTTGAATCGCTTCGAATCTGCTCGATTTGGCCTTCTTCGGCCCTATTCTGCTCTATTCGACTCTTTTCTACTCTATTCGTTTCTATTTGACTCCATTCTACTCCATTCTATTCATTCCACACTATTCTACACTATTCTACTCTATTCTGCTCTACCCTACCCAACACCACTCTAATTTACTCTACTTGCTTCTACACGATTCCTCTCATTTTGTCTGCATTTGGCTCTATTCGGCTCTATTCTACTCTTCTCTACTCTATTGTATTGTTTCTACTCTGTTCTGTACTATTCTACTCTATTCTACCCTACCCTATGCTACCCAACTCTAAGGTATTGTAATCCACTTGACTGGATTTGATTCAACCCATTTCGACGCGATTCGGCTCGATTTGGCTCTGTTCAAATCTATTCTACTCTACTCTATTCCCCTCTATTCTACTCTAGCCTACTCTTTTCTGTATTCGTTCTGTGTTGTTCTGTTCTATTTTGTTGTGTTCTGTTCTGTTTTATTCTATTCTACTCTATTCTACCCTACTCTAGCCTACCCGAACCTCCCCTACTCTAGTCTATTCAATTGAATTCGAGAAATTTTGACGCGACTAGGGGCCGAATCGGTGTGATTCATGTCCATTCGGCTCCATTTGTCTCGAATAGTGTCGATTCAGCTCGATTAGGCTCAATTTGGCTCCATTAGGCTCGATTCACTGGATTCGGCTCGATTTCGCTCAATTCAGCTCGATTTGGCCCTCTTTGGCCCTATTCGGCTCTCCTCAGCTCTTTTCTACTCTACTCGATTCCATTGCACACCATTCTACTCCATTCTACGCTCTTCTACTATACCCTACTGTAATTGATTCGATGGGATTCGACGCCAGTCGACGCGATTTGTCTCGTTTCGTCTCCATTCAGCTTGATTCGACTCTGTTCTACTCTACTCTATTCTACTCTACACTATTCTGCTCTGCTCTACCCTTTTCTACTCTATTCTATTGTATCCTTTCCATTCTCTTCTACTGTGTTCAAGTCTACTCTATTCCATCCTACCCTCATCTAATCTATTCTACTGGATTCGATTCCACGCATCTCGATGCGATTCGGCTCAAATCGGCTCCTTTCCACTCCATTCATCCCCAATCGGCTCAAATCGGTTCGATTCAGCTCTAATCGGCTCCATTCGGCTCCAGTCAGCTCCAATAGGCTCTATTCAGCTCTATTCGGCTCTATTAGACTCTACTCAACTCTATTATCTCTTTTCGACTCCACTCGACTCCATGCTACACCATTCTACTCCATCCTAAACTATTCTCTACTGTATTGTATTGTACTCTACCCTACTCTAGTCTATTCTAATGGATTGGATTGGATTGGATTGGATTGGATTGGAATTGATCAGATTCAATGCAATTCGACGGGATTCGACGCGATACGGCACGATTCCACGGGATTCGGCGTGATTCGTCTTGGTTTCTATCCATTTAGCTCTTTTGGGCTCTATTTGGCTCTATTCGGCAATGTTCGACTCTGCTCTACTCTACTCTTCTATACTCTGCTCGTCTCGACCCTATTCTTTCAGTTCTGTTCTCTTCTCTTCTGTTCTACTGCACTCTATTCTACCCTACCCTACCCTAACTTAGCCTACTGTAATCTGTTCTATGCTATTCGACACACTTGAATGGGATTCGACCTGATTCGGGTCATATCGGCTCGATTCAACTCCTTTCTGCTCCATTAAACTCGATTCGGTTCTATTCGGCTCTTTTCCACTCTATTCGGCTCTTTTTGGCAGTATTCGACTCTATTTGACTCTAGTCTACTCGATTCTTTCTGTTCTGTTCTATTCTACTCTATTCTTCTCTACCCTACCGTAGCCTTACCTTCCCCACACTAATCTATTTGATTCGATTCGACACATTTCAAACGACTCGACATGATTCATCTCGATTCACCTTGAATTTGGTCAATTCGGCTGTATTCAGCTCTGTTTGGCTCTTTTCGGCTCTCTTCAACTCAATTTGACTCTATTCTACTGGACCCGACTCTACTTAATTCTATTCTCTTCTTTCTATTGTGTTCTGTTGTGTTGTAGTCTAGCCTCTCCTGCCGTACCCTCCTCTACTCTAATCTATTCGATTCAACGCATTTCGACGCGATTCCATGTGATTAGGCTTGAATCGGCTCGATTTAGCTCTATTTGGCTTGAATTGGGTCAATTCGTCTCGATTCTGCTCAATTCAGCATAATTAGGCTCGAGTGAACCTTATTCAGCCCTGTTCAGCTCTACTCAACCCTTTCTACTTTATTTGTCTCTATTTGGCTCCATTCAACTCCCTTCCACACCATTCTACTCTTTTCTACTCTATTCTATTCTGTTCTACCCTACCCTACTCTAACCTATTCTAATCGATTCGATTCATCACGATTTGTCTCCTTTCCTCTCCATTCGAATCGATTCGGCTTGAATTGGATCTATTCATCTATATTCTGCACTACCCGGCTCTGACTATTCCACTCTACTCAACTCTACTCCATTCTACTCTTGGTATTCTCTTCTGTTCTACTCTATTCTATTCTTCTGTGCCCTTCCCTACTGAATCCCAGTCTAACCTACACTACTCTAATCTATTCAATTTAATTCGATTCCATTCAGTTTGACACCATTCGACCCGATTTGAGACAATTCGACGGGATTCGGTGAGATTCCGCGAGATTTGATGCGTTTTGGTGGGATTTGATAGAGTTCGACGAGATCCGATGCAATAGGATCTCGTGTGTTTTGGCTCGATTTTGCTGGGTTCAGTTTGTCTCTATCTGGCTCATTTCAGCTCCACTAGGCTCCATTCATCCCGAAGCTGGTCGACTCGACTCGATTCGGCTCATTTTGGTCATATGTGGTCCTATTCAGCGTTATTCGGCTCTATTCAACTCTTTTCTACTCTCTGCATCTCTGTTCGAATCCATTTGACTCCATTCCACACCATTCTATTCCATTCTACACTACTGTATTCTACAAAACCCTCCCCCACCCTAGCCTATCCTAATCTAGTCTGCTCTTTTCTAGTCTCCTTTTCTATTTTCTCGATTCCATCCTATGCTACTCTACCATACCCTGCACTAAGCTAACCTACCCTGACCTATGCTGTTCTATTCTATTTCCTTCTATTTTCTCTGTTCCACCGTATGCTTCCCTACCCTATGCTACCCCACCGTACCATACTCTACTACTTAGGGTTACTTAATAAGGGTCCTAATTAAGGGGAGTAGTTCGGGCAAGGGTACTCCTTAAGGCAAGTGTACTAGTTCAGGCTACTAGTTAAGGCCAGGCTACTAGTTAAGGCCAGGCTACTAGTTAAGGCATGGGTACTTGTTGAGGGTACTGGTTAAGGCAAGGGTACCAGTTCAGGCTACTTGTTAAGGACATACTACTAGTGAAGGCAAGGGTACTAGTGAAGACTACTGGTTAAGGCAAGGGTACTTGTTAGGACTACTAGTTAAGGCAAGGGTACTAGATTAGGCTAAGAGTTCAGGCAAGGGTACTCGTTCAGATTACTGACTTAGGGTACTATTCAAGACTAGTTGTCTAGGCTACTGCTCTATGCCACTAGCCTAGCTGACTAGTCCAGCTTACTAGTCTAGGCTTCTACTCTAGCCTTCTCTTGTCTACTCTAATGTAGTCTACTTGCATCTACCCTAGTCTTCCTATCATAAACTACCCTACCCTAACCTATTCTAATCGATTCCATTTGATTCGATTCAAAGCATTTCGATGCGACCGGACACCATCACGCTTGAGTCGGCTCGATTCCGCAACATCAGCTCGATTCAGCTCGATTTGGCTCGAATCGCTTCAATTCAGCTCGTTTCCACTCGTTTCAGCCTTATTCGGCCCTATTTGGCTCGATTCGACTCTTTTCTACTCTATTTGTCTCTGTTCGACTCCATTTGACTCCACTCTTCTCCATTCTACGCTATTCTACTCTATTCTGTTCTACTCTACCCTACGATGCTCTAATCTATTCGATTGGATGCGATTCTTAGCAATTCGGTGTGATTCATCTCGTTTTGTTTCCATTTGACTCGATTCGGCCAGAATTGGCTCTATTCAGCTATATCCTGCACTCTTTGACTCTATTTGACTCAATTCTACTCTGCTCTACTCTTGTCTGCTTTACTCTCTCTACTCTACCCTACTGTACTATATTCTATTCTGTACTATTCTGTTCTGTTCTACCCACCCGTCCCTCCCCTACCCTTCCCTAATCTATTTGATTAGATTCGATGTGACGTATTTCCACGCGATTTGACGCGATTAGGCTTGAATCAGCTCGATTCAGTTCGAATCGGCTCTATTCGGCTCGACTTGGCTCCATTTCACTCCATTCGGCTCGATTAGGCTCGAATTCCATCGATTCTGCTGGATTCTGCTCAATTAGGCCTTATTTGGGCCTATTCGGCCCTATTCTGCTCTATTAGACTCTTTTGTACTCTATTCATATCTATCCGTCTCTATTGGACTCCGTTCAACTCCATTCCTCACTATTTTCCTCTCTTCTATTCTACCCTTCCCTACCCTAATCTCTTCTAATCGATTCGATTTGATTTGACGCGATTCGAAGCAACCGGACGTGATTCGTCTCGTTTTGTCTCCACTCGGCTCAATTCGGCTATGTTCTCTGTCTTTGACTCTATTCTATTCTGTTGTATTCTTTCTGTTCTGCTCTATTCTCCCCTATTCTGTTGTACTCTATTCTATTCTACCCTACCCGACCCAACGGCACCCCACCCGAACCTACCCTACTTTAATCTATTGGATTCAATTGGATTCCGTGCAAAGCGATTTGATAGGACTTGACTGGATTCGGCAAGATCTGAAGGGATTTGATGAGATTCCATGCGACTCGACGTGATTCAGTAGGATTCTCTGAGGTTTGACACAATTCGAAGTTATTCGACGTGATTCGATGGGATTCGACACGATATGAAGCGATTTGATTCAAAACGATGTGACTCGACTCGATTCGACCTGATTCGATTCGACGCTGTTCGGTGACAGTCAGTGCGATTCTGCTTGATTCCGCTCGATTAGGTGTGATTCGGCAGTATAAAGCTCTTTTCGGCTGTATTCAGCTCCATTCGTCTCTATTCAGCTTATTCGGCTCTATTCGACTGTATTCGACTCTACTCTTTTCCACTCTATTCTACTCGATTCTATTCCTTCTATTCTGTTCTAATCTCTTCTATTCCACTCTACTCTGTTCTATTCTACCCTCCCCTTCCCTCCCCTCCCCTTCTCTAATCTATACGTCTTGATTGGATTTGACGCGTTGAACGCGATTCGAGGCGATGAAGCTTGAATCGGCTCGATTCGGCTCGATTTGGCTCTATTCGGCTCAGTTAGGCTCCATTCAGCTTGTTTGGGCTTGAATCGCTTCGAATCTGCTCGATTTGGCCTTCTTCGGCCCTATTCTGCTCTATTCGACTCTTTTCTACTCTATTCGTTTCTATTTGACTCCATTCTACTCCATTCTATTCATTCCACACTATTCTACACTATTCTACTCTATTCTGCTCTACCCTACCCAACACCACTCTAATTTACTCTACTTGCTTCTACACGATTCCTCTCATTTTGTCTGCATTTGGCTCTATTCAGCTCTATTCTACTCTTCTCTACTCTATTGTATTGTTTCTACTCTGTTCTGTACTATTCTACTCTATTCTACCCTACCCTATGCTACCCAACTCTAAGGTATTGTAATCCACTTGATTGGATTTGATTCAACCCATTTCGACGCGATTCGGCTCGATTTGGCTCTGTTCAAATCTATTCTACTCTACTCTACTCCCCTCTATTCTACTCTAGCCTACTCTTTTCTGTATTCGTTCTGTGTTGTTCTGTTCTATTTTGTTGTGTTCTGTTCTGTCTTATTCTATTCTACTCTATTCTACCCTACTCTAGCCTACCCGAACCTCCCCTACTCTAGTCTATTCAATTGAATTCGAGAAATTTTGACGCGACTAGGGGCCGAATCGGTGTGATTCATGTCCATTCGGCTCCATTTGTCTCGAATAGTGTCGATTCAGCTCGATTAGGCTCGATTTGGCTCCATTAGGCTCGATTCACTGGATTCGGCTCGATTTCGCTCAATTCAGCTCGATTTGGCCCTCTTTGGCCCTATTCGGCTCTCTTCAGCTCTTTTCTACTCTACTCGATTCCATTGCACACCATTCTACTCCATTCTACGCTCTTCTACTATACCCTACTGTAATTGATTCGATGGGATTCGACGCCAGTCGACGCGATTTGTCTCGTTTCGTCTCCATTCAGCTTGATTCGACTCTGTTCTACTCTACTCTATTCTACTCTACACTATTCTGCTCTGCTCTACCCTTTTCTACTCTATTCTATTGTATCCTTTCCATTCTCTTCTACTGTGTTCAAGTCTACTCTATTCCATCCTACCCTCATCTAATCTATTCTACTGGATTCGATTCCACGCATCTCGATGCGATTCGGCTCAAATCGGCTCCTTTCCACTCCATTCATCCCCAATCGGCTCAAATCGGTTCGATTCAGCTCTAATCGGCTCCATTCGGCTCCAGTCAGCTCCAATAGGCTCTATTCAGCTCTATTCGGCTCTATTAGACTCTACTCAACTCTATTATCTCTTTTCGACTCCACTCGACTCCATGCTACACCATTCTACTCCATCCTAAACTATTCTCTACTGTATTGTATTGTACTCTACCCTACTCTAGTCTATTCTAATGGATTGGATTGGATTGGATTGGAATTGATCAGATTCAATGCAATTCGACGGGATTCGACGCGATACGGCACGATTCCACGGGATTCGGCGTGATTCGTCTTGGTTTCTATCCATTTAGCTCTTTTGGGCTCTATTTGGCTCTATTCGGCAATGTTCGACTCTGCTCTACTCTACTCTTCTATACTCTGCTCGTCTCGACCCTATTCTTTCAGTTCTGTTCTCTTCTCTTCTGTTCTACTGCACTCTATTCTACCCTACCCTACCCTAACTTAGCCTACTGTAATCTGTTCTATGCTATTCGACACACTTGAATGGGATTCGACCTGATTCGGGTCATATCGGCTCGATTCATCTCCTTTCTGCTCCATTAAACTCGATTCGGTTCTATTCGGCTCTTTTCCACTCTATTCGGCTCTTTTTGGCAGTATTCGACTCTATTTGACTCTAGTCTACTCGATTCTTTCTGTTCTGTTCTATTCTACTCTATTCTTCTCTACCCTACCGTAGCCTTACCTTCCCCACACTAATCTATTTGATTCGATTCGACACATTTCAAACGACTCGACATGATTCATCTCGATTCACCTTGAATTTGGTCAATTCGGCTGTATTCAGCTCTGTTTGGCTCTTTTCGGCTCTCTTCAACTCAATTTGACTCTATTCTACTGGACCCGACTCTACTTAATTCTATTCTCTTCTTTCTATTGTGTTCTGTTGTGTTGTAGTCTAGCCTCTCCTGCCGTACCCTCCTCTACTCTAATCTATTCGATTCAACGCATTTCGACGCGATTCCATGTGATTAGGCTTGAATCGGCTCGATTTAGCTCTATTTGGCTTGAATTGGGTCAATTCGTCTCGATTCTGCTCAATTCAGCATAATTAGGCTCGAGTGAACCTTATTCAGCCCTGTTCAGCTCTACTCAACCCTTTCTACTTTATTTGTCTCTATTTGGCTCCATTCAACTCCCTTCCACACCATTCTACTCTTTTCTACTCTATTCTATTCTGTTCTACCCTACCCTACTCTAACCTATTCTAATCGATTCGATTCATCACGATTTGTCTCCTTTCCTCTCCATTCGAATCGATTCGGCTTGAATTGGATCTATTCATCTATATTCTGCACTACCCGGCTCTGACTATTCCACTCTACTCAACTCTACTCCATTCTACTCTTGGTATTCTCTTCTGTTCTACTCTATTCTATTCTTCTGTGCCCTTCCCTACTGAATCCCAGTCTAACCTACACTACTCTAGTCTATTCAATTTAATTCGATTCCATTCAGTTTGACACCATTCGACCCGATTTGAGACAATTCGACGGGATTCGGTGAGATTCCGCGAGATTTGATGCGTTTTGGTGGGATTTGATGGAGTTCGACGAGATCCGATGCAATAGGATCTCGTGTGTTTTGGCTCGATTTTGCTGGGTTCAGTTTGTCTCTATCTGGCTCATTTCAGCTCCACTAGGCTCCATTCATCCCGAAGCTGGTCGACTTGACTCGATTCGGCTCATTTTGGTCATATGTGGTCCTATTCAGCGTTATTCGGCTCTATTCAACTCTTTTCTACTCTCTGCATCTCTGTTCGAATCCATTTGACTCCATTCCACACCATTCTATTCCATTCTACACTACTGTATTCTACAAAACCCTCCCCCACCCTAGCCTATCCTAATCTAGTCTGCTCTTTTCTAGTCTCCTTTTCTATTTTCTCGATTCCATCCTATGCTACTCTACCATACCCTGCACTAAGCTAACCTACCCTGACCTATGCTGTTCTATTCTATTTCCTTCTATTTTCTCTGTTCCACCGTATGCTTCCCTACCCTATGCTACCCCACCGTACCATACTCTACTACTTAGGGTTACTTAATAAGGGTCCTAATTAAGGGGAGTAGTTCGGGCAAGGGTACTCCTTAAGGCAAGTGTACTAGTTCAGGCTACTAGTTAAGGCCAGGCTACTAGTTAAGGCCAGGCTACTAGTTAAGGCATGGGTACTTGTTGAGGGTACTGGTTAAGGCAAGGGTACCAGTTCAGGCTACTTGTTAAAGACATACTACTAGTGAAGGCAAGGGTACTAGTGAAGACTACTGGTTAAGGCAAGGGTACTTGTTAGGACTACTAGTTAAGGCAAGGGTACTAGATTAGGCTAAGAGTTCAGGCAAGGGTACTCGTTCAGATTACTGACTTAGGGTACTATTCAAGACTAGTTGTCTAGGCTACTGCTCTATGCCACTAGTCTAGCTGACTAGTCCAGCTTACTAGTCTAGGCTTCTACTCTAGCCTTCTCTTGTCTACTCTAATGTAGTCTACTTGCATCTACCCTAGTCTTCCTATCATAAACTACCCTACCCTAACCTATTCTAATCGATTCCATTTGATTCGATTCAAAGCATTTCGATGCGACCGGACACCATCACGCTTGAGTCGGCTCGATTCCGCAACATCAGCTCGATTCAGCTCGATTTGGCTCGAATCGCTTCAATTCAGCTCGTTTCCACTCGTTTCAGCCTTATTCGGCCCTATTTGGCTCGATTCGACTCTTTTCTACTCTATTTGTCTCTGTCCGACTCCATTTGACTCCACTCTTCTCCATTCTACGCTATTCTACTCTATTCTGTTCTACTCTACCCTACGATGCTCTAATCTATTCGATTGGATGCGATTCGAAGCAATTCGGTGTGATTCATCTCGTTTTGTTTCCATTTGACTCGATTCGGCCAGAATTGGCTCTATTCAGCTATATCCTGCACTCTTTGACTCTGTTTGACTCAATTCTACTCTGCTCTACTCTTGTCTGCTTTACTCTCTCTACTCTACCCTACTGTACTATATTCTATTCTGTACTATTCTGTTCTATTCTACCCACCCGCCCCTCCCCTACCCTTCCCTAATCTATTTGATTAGATTCGATGTGACGTATTTCCACGCGATTTGACGCGATTAGGCTTGAATCAGCTCGATTCAGTTCGAATCGGCTCTATTCGGCTCGACTTGGCTCCATTTCACTCCATTCGGCTCGATTAGGCTCGAATTCCATCGATTCTGCTGGATTCTGCTCAATTAGGCCTTATTTGGGCCTATTCGGCCCTATTCTGCTCTATTAGACTCTTTTGTACTCTATTCATATCTATCCGTCTCTATTGGACTCCGTTCAACTCCATTCCTCACTATTTTCCTCTCTTCTATTCTACCCTTCCCTACCCTAATCTCTTCTAATCGATTCGATTTGATTTGACGCGATTCGAAGCAACCGGACGTGATTCGTCTCGTTTTGTCTCCACTCGGCTCAATTCGGCTATGTTCTCTCTCTTTGACTCTATTCTATTCTGTTGTATTCTTTCTGTTCTGCTCTATTCTCCCCTATTCTGTTGTACTCTATTCTATTCTACCCTACCCGACCCAACGGCACCCCACCCGAACCTACCCTACTTTAATCTATTGGATTCAATTGGATTCCGTGCGAAGCGATTTGATAGGACTTGACTGGATTCGGCAAGATCTGAAGGGATTTGATGAGATTCCATGCGACTCGACGTGATTCAGTAGGATTCTCTGAGGTTTGACACAATTCGAAGTTATTCGACGTGATTCGATGGGATTCGACACGATATGAAGCGATTTGACCTTGTTTGATTCAAAACGATGTGACTCGACTCGATTCGACCTGATTCGATTCGACGCTGTTCGGTGACAGTCAGTGCGATTCTGCTTGATTCCGCTCGATTAGGTGTGATTCGGCAGTATAAAGCTCTTTTCGGCTGTATTCAGCTCCATTCGTCTCTATTCAGCTTATTCGGCTCTATTCGACTGTATTCGACTCTACTCTTTTCCACTCTATTCTACTCGATTCTATTCCTTCTATTCTGTTCTAATCTCTTCTATTCCACTCTACTCTGTTCTATTCTACCCTCCCCTTCCCTCCCCTCCCCTTCTCTAATCTATACGTCTTGATTGGATTTGACGCGTTGAACGCGATTCGAGGCGATGAAGCTTGAATCGGCTCGATTCGGCTCGATTTGGCTCTATTCGGCTCAGTTAGGCTCCATTCAGCTTGTTTGGGCTTGAATCGCTTCGAATCTGCTCGATTTGGCCTTCTTCGGCCCTATTCTGCTCTATTCGACTCTTTTCTACTCTATTCGTTTCTATTTGACTCCATTCTACTCCATTCTATTCATTCCACACTATTCTACACTATTCTACTCTATTCTGCTCTACCCTACCCAACACCACTCTAATTTACTCTACTTGCTTCTACACGATTCCTCTCATTTTGTCTGCATTTGGCTCTATTCAGCTCTATTCTACTCTTCTCTACTCTATTGTATTGTTTCTACTCTGTTCTGTACTATTCTACTCTATTCTACCCTACCCTATGCTACCCAACTCTAAGGTATTGTAATCCACTTGATTGGATTTGATTCAACCCATTTCGACGCGATTCGGCTCGATTTGGCTCTGTTCAAATCTATTCTACTCTACTCTACTCCCCTCTATTCTACTCTAGCCTACTCTTTTCTGTATTCGTTCTGTGTTGTTCTGTTCTATTTTGTTGTGTTCTGTTCTGTCTTATTCTATTCTACTCTATTCTACCCTACTCTAGCCTACCCGAACCTCCCCTACTCTAGTCTATTCAATTGAATTCGAGAAATTTTGACGCGACTAGGGGCCGAATCGGTGTGATTCATGTCCATTCGGCTCCATTTGTCTCGAATAGTGTCGATTCAGCTCGATTAGGCTCGATTTGGCTCCATTAGGCTCGATTCACTGGATTCGGCTCGATTTCGCTCAATTCAGCTCGATTTGGCCCTCTTTGGCCCTATTCGGCTCTCTTCAGCTCTTTTCTACTCTACTCGATTCCATTGCACACCATTCTACTCCATTCTACGCTCTTCTACTATACCCTACTGTAATTGATTCGATGGGATTCGACGCCATTCGACGTGATTTGTCTCGTTTTGTCTCCATTCAGCTTGATTCGACTCTGTTCTACTCTACTCTATTCTACTCTACACTATTCTGCTCTGCTCTACCCTTTTCTACTCTATTCTATTGTATCCTTTCCATTCTCTTCTACTGTGTTCAAGTCTACTCTATTCCATCCTACCCTCATCTAATCTATTCTACTGGATTCGATTCCACGCATCTCGATGCGATTCGGCTCAAATCGGCTCCTTTCCACTCCATTCATCCCCAATCGGCTCAAATCGGTTCGATTCAGCTCTAATCGGCTCCATTCGGCTCCAGTCAGCTCCAATAGGCTCTATTCAGCTCTATTCGGCTCTATTAGACTCTACTCAACTCTATTATCTCTTTTCGACTCCACTCGACTCCATGCTACACCATTCTACTCCATCCTAAACTATTCTCTACTGTATTGTATTGTACTCTACCCTACTGTAGTCTATTCTAATGGATTGGATTGGATTGGATTGGATTGGAATTGATCAGATTCAATGCAATTCGACGGGATTCGACGCGATACGGCACGATTCCACGGGATTCGGCGTGATTCGTCTTGGTTTCTATCCATTTAGCTCTTTTGGGCTCTATTTGGCTCTATTCGGCAATGTTCGACTCTGCTCTACTCTACTCTTCTATACTCTGCTCGTCTCGACCCTATTCTTTCAGTTCTGTTCTCTTCTCTTCTGTTCTACTGCACTCTATTCTACCCTACCCTACCCTAACTTAGCCTACTGTAATCTGTTCTATGCTATTCGACACACTTGAATGGGATTCGACCTGATTCGGGTCATATCGGCTCGATTCATCTCCTTTCTGCTCCATTAAACTCGATTCGGTTCTATTCGGCTCTTTTCCACTCTATTCGGCTCTTTTTGGCAGTATTCGACTCTATTTGACTCTAGTCTACTCGATTCTTTCTGTTCTGTTCTATTCTACTCTATTCTTCTCTACCCTACCGTAGCCTTACCTTCCCCACACTAATCTATTTGATTCGATTCGACACATTTCAAACGACTCGACATGATTCATCTCGATTCACCTTGAATTTGGTCAATTCGGCTGTATTCAGCTCTGTTTGGCTCTTTTCGGCTCTCTTCAACTCAATTTGACTCTATTCTACTGGACCCGACTCTACTTAATTCTATTCTCTTCTTTCTATTGTGTTCTGTTGTGTTGTAGTCTAGCCTCTCCTGCCGTACCCTCCTCTACTCTAATCTATTCGATTCAACGCATTTCGACGCGATTCCATGTGATTAGGCTTGAATCGGCTCGATTTAGCTCTATTTGGCTTGAATTGGGTCAATTCGTCTCGATTCTGCTCAATTCAGCATAATTAGGCTCGAGTGAACCTTATTCGGCCCTGTTCAGCTCTACTCAACCCTTTCTACTTTATTTGTCTCTATTTGGCTCCATTCAACTCCCTTCCACACCATTCTACTCTTTTCTACTCTATTCTATTCTGTTCTACCCTACCCTACTCTAACCTATTCTAATCGATTCGATTCATCACGATTTGTCTCCTTTCCTCTCCATTCGAATCGATTCGGCTTGAATTGGATCTATTCATCTATATTCTGCACTACCCGGCTCTGACTATTCCACTCTACTCAACTCTACTCCATTCTACTCTTGGTATTCTCTTCTGTTCTACTCTATTCTATTCTTCTGTGCCCTTCCCTACTGAATCCCAGTCTAACCTACACTACTCTAATCTATTCAATTTAATTCGATTCCATTCAGTTTGACACCATTCGACCCGATTTGAGACAATTCGACGGGATTCGGTGAGATTCCGCGAGATTTGATGCGTTTTGGTGGGATTTGATGGAGTTCGACGAGATCCGATGCAATAGGATCTCGTGTGTTTTGGCTCGATTTTGCTGGGTTCAGTTTGTCTCTATCTGGCTCATTTCAGCTCCACTAGGCTCCATTCATCCCGAAGCTGGTCGACTCGACTCGATTCGGCTCATTTTGGTCATATGTGGTCCTATTCAGCGTTATTCGGCTCTATTCAACTCTTTTCTACTCTCTGCATCTCTGTTCGAATCCATTTGACTCCATTCCACACCATTCTATTCCATTCTACACTACTGTATTCTACAAAACCCTCCCCCACCCTAGCCTATCCTAATCTAGTCTGCTCTTTTCTAGTCTCCTTTTCTATTTTCTCGATTCCATCCTATGCTACTCTACCATACCCTGCACTAAGCTAACCTACCCTGACCTATGCTGTTCTATTCTATTTCCTTCTATTTTCTCTGTTCCACCGTATGCTTCCCTACCCTATGCTACCCCACCATACTATACTCTACTACTTAGAGTTACTTAATAAGGGTCCTAATTAAGGGGAGTAGTTCGGGCAAGGGTACTCCTTAAGGCAAGTGTACTAGTTCAGGCTACTAGTTAAGGCCAGGCTACTAGTTAAGGCCAGGCTACTAGTTAAGGCATGGGTACTTGTTGAGGGTACTGGTTAAGGCAAGGGTACCAGTTCAGGCTACTTGTTAAGGACATACTACTAGTGAAGGCAAGGGTACTAGTGAAGACTACTGGTTAAGGCAAGGGTACTTGTTAGGACTACTAGTTAAGGCAAGGGTACTAGATTAGGCTAAGAGTTCAGGCAAGGGTACTCGTTCAGATTACTGACTTAGGGTACTATTCAAGACTAGTTGTCTAGGCTACTGCTCTATGCCACTAGTCTAGCTGACTAGTCCAGCTTACTAGTCTAGGCTTCTACTCTAGCCTTCTCTTGTCTACTCTAATGTAGTCTACTTGCATCTACCCTAGTCTTCCTATCATAAACTACCCTACCCTAACCTATTCTAATCGATTCCATTTGATTCGATTCAAAGCATTTTGATGCGACCGGACACCATCACGCTTCAGTCGGCTCGATTCCGCAACATCAGCTCGATTCAGCTCGATTTGGCTCGAATCGCTTCAATTCAGCTCGTTTCCACTCGTTTCAGCCTTATTCGGCCCTATTTGGCTCGATTCGACTCTTTTCTACTCTATTTGTCTCTGTTCGACTCCATTTGACTCCACTCTTCTCCATTCTACGCTATTCTACTCTGTTCTGTTCTACTCTACCCTACGATGCTCTAATCTATTCGATTGGATGCGATTCGAAGCAATTCGGTGTGATTCATCTCGTTTTGTTTCCATTTGACTCGATTCGGCCAGAATTGGCTCTATTCAGCTATATCCTGCACTCTTTGACTCTGTTTGACTCAATTCTACTCTGCTCTACTCTTGTCTGCTTTACTCTCTCTACTCTACCCTACTGTACTATATTCTATTCTGTACTATTCTGTTCTATTCTACCCACCCGCCCCTCCCCTACCCTTCCCTAATCTATTTGATTAGATTCGATGTGACGTATTTCCACGCGATTTGACGCGATTAGGCTTGAATCAGCTCGATTCAGTTCGAATCGGCTCTATTCGGCTCGACTTGGCTCCATTTCACTCCATTCGGCTCGATTAGGCTCGAATTCCATCGATTCTGCTGGATTCTGCTCAATTAGGCCTTATTTGGGCCTATTCGGCCCTATTCTGCTCTATTAGACTCTTTTGTACTCTATTCATATCTATCCGTCTCTATTGGACTCCGTTCAACTCCATTCCTCACTATTTTCCTCTCTTCTATTCTACCCTTCCCTACCCTAATCTCTTCTAATCGATTCGATTTGATTTGACGCGATTCGAAGCAACCGGACGTGATTCGTCTCGTTTTGTCTCCACTCGGCTCAATTCGGCTATGTTCTCTGTCTTTGACTCTATTCTATTCTGTTGTATTCTTTCTGTTCTGCTCTATTCTCCCCTATTCTGTTGTACTCTATTCTATTCTACCCTACCCGACCCAACGGCACCCCACCCGAACCTACCCTACTTTAATCTATTGGATTCAATTGGATTCCGTGCAAAGCGATTTGATAGGACTTGACTGGATTCGGCAAGATCTGAAGGGATTTGATGAGATTCCATGCGACTCGACGTGATTCAGTAGGATTCTCTGAGGTTTGACACAATTCGAAGTTATTCGACGTGATTCGATGGGATTCGACACGATATGAAGCGATTTGATTCAAAACGATGTGACTCGACTCGATTCGACCTGATTCGATTCGACGCTGTTCGGTGACAGTCAGTGTGATTCTGCTTGATTCCGCTCGATTAGGTGTGATTCGGCAGTATAAAGCTCTTTTCGGCTGTATTCAGCTCCATTCGTCTCTATTCAGCTTATTCGGCTCTATTCGACTGTATTCGACTCTACTCTTTTCCACTCTATTCTACTCGATTCTATTCCTTCTATTCTGTTCTAATCTCTTCTATTCCACTCTACTCTGTTCTATTCTACCCTCCCCTTCCCTCCCCTCCCCTTCTCTAATCTATACGTCTTGATTGGATTTGACGCGTTGAACGCGATTCGAGGCGATGAAGCTTGAATCGGCTCGATTCGGCTCGATTTGGCTCTATTCGGCTCAGTTAGGCTCCATTCAGCTTGTTTTGGCTTGAATCGCTTCGAATCTGCTCGATTTGGCCTTCTTCGGCCCTATTCTGCTCTATTCGACTCTTTTCTACTCTATTCGTTTCTATTTGACTCCATTCTACTCCATTCTATTCATTCCACACTATTCTACACTATTCTACTCTATTCTGCTCTACCCTACCCAACACCACTCTAATTTACTCTACTTGCTTCTACACGATTCCTCTCATTTTGTCTGCATTTGGCTCTATTCAGCTCTATTCTACTCTTCTCTACTCTATTGTATTGTTTCTACTCTGTTCTGTACTATTCTACTCTATTCTACCCTACCCTATGCTACCCAACTCTAAGGTATTGTAATCCACTTGATTGGATTTGATTCAACCCATTTCGACGCGATTCGGCTCGATTTGGCTCTGTTCAAATCTATTCTACTCTACTCTACTCCCCTCTATTCTACTCTAGCCTACTCTTTTCTGTATTCGTTCTGTGTTGTTCTGTTCTATTTTGTTGTGTTCTGTTCTGTTTTATTCTATTCTACTCTATTCTACCCTACTCTAGCCTACCCAAACCTCCCCTACTCTAGTCTATTCAATTGAATTCGAGAAATTTTGACGCGACTAGGGGCCGAATCGGTGTGATTCATGTCCATTCGGCTCCATTTGTCTCGAATAGTGTCGATTCAGCTCGATTAGGCTCGATTTGGCTCCATTAGGCTCGATTCACTGGATTCGGCTCGATTTCGCTCAATTCAGCTCGATTTGGCCCTCTTTGGCCCTATTCGGCTCTCTTCAGCTCTTTTCTACTCTACTCGATTCCGTTGCACACCATTCTACTCCATTCTACGCTCTTCTCCTATACCCTACTGTAATTGATTCGATGGGATTCGACGCCATTCGACGTGATTTGTCTCGTTTCGTCTCCATTCAGCTTGATTCGACTCTGTTCTACTCTACTCTATTCTACTCTACACTATTCTGCTCTGCTCTACCCTTTTCTACTCTATTCTATTGTATCCTTTCCATTCTCTTCTACTGTGTTCAAGTCTACTCTATTCCATCCTACCCTCATCTAATCTATTCTACTGGATTCGATTCCACGCATCTCGATGCGATTCGGCTCAAATCGGCTCCTTTCCACTCCATTCATCCCCAATCGGCTCAAATCGGTTCGATTCAGCTCTAATCGGCTCCATTCGGCTCCAGTCAGCTCCAATAGGCTCTATTCAGCTCTATTCGGCTCTATTAGACTCTACTCAACTCTATTATCTCTTTTCGACTCCACTCGACTCCATGCTACACCATTCTACTCCATCCTAAACTATTCTCTACTGTATTGTATTGTACTCTACCCTACTCTAGTCTATTCTAATGGATTGGATTGGATTGGATTGGAATTGATCAGATTCAATGCAATTCGACGGGATTCGACGCGATACGGCACGATTCCACGGGATTCGGCGTGATTCGTCTTGGTTTCTATCCATTTAGCTCTTTTGGGCTCTATTTGGCTCTATTCGGCAATGTTCGACTCTGCTCTACTCTACTCTTCTATACTCTGCTCGTCTCGACCCTATTCTTTCAGTTCTGTTCTCTTCTCTTCTGTTCTACTGCACTCTATTCTACCCTACCCTACCCTAACTTAGCCTACTGTAATCTGTTCTATGCTATTCGACACACTTGAATGGGATTCGACCTGATTCGGGTCATATCGGCTCGATTCATCTCCTTTCTGCTCCATTAAACTCGATTCGGTTCTATTCGGCTCTTTTCCACTCTATTCGGCTCTTTTTGGCAGTATTCGACTCTATTTGACTCTAGTCTACTCGATTCTTTCTGTTCTGTTCTATTCTACTCTATTCTTCTCTACCCTACCGTAGCCTTACCTTCCCCACACTAATCTATTTGATTCGATTCGACACATTTCAAACGACTCGACATGATTCATCTCGATTCACCTTGAATTTGGTCAATTCGGCTGTATTCAGCTCTCTTTGGCTCTTTTCGGCTCTCTTCAACTCAATTTGACTCTATTCTACTGGACCCGACTCTACTTAATTCTATTCTCTTCTTTCTATTGTGTTCTGTTGTGTTGTAGTCTAGCCTCTCCTGCCGTACCCTCCTCTACTCTAATCTATTCGATTCAACGCATTTCGACGCGATTCCATGTGATTAGGCTTGAATCGGCTCGATTTAGCTCTATTTGGCTTGAATTGGGTCAATTCGTCTCGATTCTGCTCAATTCAGCATAATTAGGCTCGAGTGAACCTTATTCGGCCCTGTTCAGCTCTACTCAACCCTTTCTACTTTATTTGTCTCTATTTGGCTCCATTCAACTCCCTTCCACACCATTCTACTCTTTTCTACTCTATTCTATTCTGTTCTACCCTACCCTACTCTAACCTATTCTAATCGATTCGATTCATCACGATTTGTCTCCTTTCCTCTCCATTCGAATCGATTCGGCTTGAATTGGATCTATTCATCTATATTCTGCACTACCCGGCTCTGACTATTCCACTCTACTCAACTCTACTCCATTCTACTCTTGGTATTCTCTTCTGTTCTACTCTATTCTATTCTTCTGTGCCCTTCCCTACTGAATCCCAGTCTAACCTACACTACTCTAATCTATTCAATTTAATTCGATTCCATTCAGTTTGACACCATTCGACCCGATTTGAGACAATTCGACGGGATTCGGTGAGATTCCGCGAGATTTGATGCGTTTTGGTGGGATTTGATGGAGTTCGACGAGATCCGATGCAATAGGATCTCGTGTGTTTTGGCTCGATTTTGCTGGGTTCAGTTTGTCTCTATCTGGCTCATTTCAGCTCCACTAGGCTCCATTCATCCCGAAGCTGGTCGACTCGACTCGATTCGGCTCATTTTGGTCATATGTGGTCCTATTCAGCGTTATTCGGCTCTATTCAACTCTTTTCTACTCTCTGCATCTCTGTTCGAATCCATTTGACTCCATTCCACACCATTCTATTCCATTCTACACTACTGTATTCTACAAAACCCTCCCCCACCCTAGCCTATCCTAATCTAGTCTGCTCTTTTCTAGTCTCCTTTTCTATTTTCTCGATTCCATCCTATGCTACTCTACCATACCCTGCACTAAGCTAACCTACCCTGACCTATGCTGTTCTATTCTATTTCCTTCTATTTTCTCTGTTCCACCGTATGCTTCCCTACCCTATGCTACCCCACCATACTATACTCTACTACTTAGAGTTACTTAATAAGGGTCCTAATTAAGGGGAGTAGTTCGGGCAAGGGTACTCCTTAAGGCAAGTGTACTAGTTCAGGCTACTAGTTAAGGCCAGGCTACTAGTTAAGGCCAGGCTACTAGTTAAGGCATGGGTACTTGTTGAGGGTACTGGTTAAGGCAAGGGTACCAGTTCAGGCTACTTGTTAAGGACATACTACTAGTGAAGGCAAGGGTACTAGTGAAGACTACTGGTTAAGGCAAGGGTACTTGTTAGGACTACTAGTTAAGGCAAGGGTACTAGATTAGGCTAAGAGTTCAGGCAAGGGTACTCGTTCAGATTACTGACTTAGGGTACTATTCAAGACTAGTTGTCTAGGCTACTGCTCTATGCCACTAGTCTAGCTGACTAGTCCAGCTTACTAGTCTAGGCTTCTACTCTAGCCTTCTCTTGTCTACTCTAATGTAGTCTACTTGCATCTACCCTAGTCTTCCTATCATAAACTACCCTACCCTAACCTATTCTAATCGATTCCATTTGATTCGATTCAAAGCATTTTGATGCGACCGGACACCATCACGCTTGAGTCGGCTCGATTCCGCAACATCAGCTCGATTCAGCTCGATTTGGCTCGAATCGCTTCAATTCAGCTCGTTTCCACTCGTTTCAGCCTTATTCGGCCCTATTTGGCTCGATTCGACTCTTTTCTACTCTATTTGTCTCTGTTCGACTCCATTTGACTCCACTCTTCTCCATTCTACGCTATTCTACTCTGTTCTGTTCTACTCTACCCTACGATGCTCTAATCTATTCGATTGGATGCGATTCGAAGCAATTCGGTGTGATTCATCTCGTTTTGTTTCCATTTGACTCGATTCGGCCAGAATTGGCTCTATTCAGCTATATCCTGCACTCTTTGACTCTGTTTGACTCAATTCTACTCTGCTCTACTCTTGTCTGCTTTACTCTCTCTACTCTACCCTACTGTACTATATTCTATTCTGTACTATTCTGTTCTATTCTACCCACCCGCCCCTCCCCTACCCTTCCCTAATCTATTTGATTAGATTCGATGTGACGTATTTCCACGCGATTTGACGCGATTAGGCTTGAATCAGCTCGATTCAGTTCGAATCGGCTCTATTCGGCTCGACTTGGCTCCATTTCACTCCATTCGGCTCGATTAGGCTCGAATTCCATCGATTCTGCTGGATTCTGCTCAATTAGGCCTTATTTGGGCCTATTCGGCCCTATTCTGCTCTATTAGACTCTTTTGTACTCTATTCATATCTATCCGTCTCTATTGGACTCCGTTCAACTCCATTCCTCACTATTTTCCTCTCTTCTATTCTACCCTTCCCTACCCTAATCTCTTCTAATCGATTCGATTTGATTTGACGCGATTCGAAGCAACCGGACGTGATTCGTCTCGTTTTGTCTCCACTCGGCTCAATTCGGCTATGTTCTCTGTCTTTGACTCTATTCTATTCTGTTGTATTCTTTCTGTTCTGCTCTATTCTCCCCTATTCTGTTGTACTCTATTCTATTCTACCCTACCCGACCCAACGGCACCCCACCCGAACCTACCCTACTTTAATCTATTGGATTCAATTGGATTCCGTGCGAAGCGATTTGATAGGACTTGACTGGATTCGGCAAGATCTGAAGGGATTTGATGAGATTCCATGCGACTCGACGTGATTCAGTAGGATTCTCTGAGGTTTGACACAATTCGAAGTTATTCGACGTGATTCGATGGGATTCGACACGATATGAAGCGATTTGATTCAAAACGATGTGACTCGACTCGATTCGACCTGATTCGATTCGACGCTGTTCGGTGACAGTCAGTGCGATTCTGCTTGATTCCGCTCGATTAGGTGTGATTCGGCAGTATAAAGCTCTTTTCGGCTGTATTCAGCTCCATTCGTCTCTATTCAGCTTATTCGGCTCTATTCGACTGTATTCGACTCTACTCTTTTCCACTCTATTCTACTCGATTCTATTCCTTCTATTCTGTTCTAATCTCTTCTATTCCACTCTACTCTGTTCTATTCTACCCTCCCCTTCCCTCCCCTCCCCTTCTCTAATCTATACGTCTTGATTGGATTTGACGCGTTGAACGCGATTCGAGGCGATGAAGCTTGAATCGGCTCGATTCGGCTCGATTTGGCTCTATTCGGCTCAGTTAGGCTCCATTCAGCTTGTTTGGGCTTGAATCGCTTCGAATCTGCTCGATTTGGCCTTCTTCGGCCCTATTCTGCTCTATTCGACTCTTTTCTACTCTATTCGTTTCTATTTGACTCCATTCTACTCCATTCTATTCATTCCACACTATTCTACACTATTCTACTCTATTCTGCTCTACCCTACCCAACACCACTCTAATTTACTCTACTTGCTTCTACACGATTCCTCTCATTTTGTCTGCATTTGGCTCTATTCAGCTCTATTCTACTCTTCTCTACTCTATTGTATTGTTTCTACTCTGTTCTGTACTATTCTACTCTATTCTACCCTACCCTATGCTACCCAACTCTAAGGTATTGTAATCCACTTGATTGGATTTGATTCAACCCATTTCGACGCGATTCGGCTCGATTTGGCTCTGTTCAAATCTATTCTACTCTACTCTACTCCCCTCTATTCTACTCTAGCCTACTCTTTTCTGTATTCGTTCTGTGTTGTTCTGTTCTATTTTGTTGTGTTCTGTTCTGTTTTATTCTATTCTACTCTATTCTACCCTACTCTAGCCTACCCGAACCTCCCCTACTCTAGTCTATTCAATTGAATTCGAGAAATTTTGACGCGACTAGGGGCCGAATCGGTGTGATTCATGTCCATTCGGCTCCATTTGTCTCGAATAGTGTCGATTCAGCTCGATTAGGCTCGATTTGGCTCCATTAGGCTCGATTCACTGGATTCGGCTCGATTTCGCTCAATTCAGCTCGATTTGGCCCTCTTTGGCCCTCTTCGGCTCTCTTCAGCTCTTTTCTACTCTACTCGATTCCGTTGCACACCATTCTACTCCATTCTACGCTCTTCTACTATACCCTACTGTAATTGATTCGATGGGATTCGACGCCATTCGACGTGATTTGTCTCGTTTCGTCTCCATTCAGCTTGATTCGACTCTGTTCTACTCTACTCTATTCTACTCTACACTATTCTGCTCTGCTCTACCCTTTTCTACTCTATTCTATTGTATCCTTTCCATTCTCTTCTACTGTGTTCAAGTCTACTCTATTCCATCCTACCCTCATCTAATCTATTCTACTGGATTCGATTCCACGCATCTCGATGCGATTCGGCTCAAATCGGCTCCTTTCCACTCCATTCATCCCCAATCGGCTCAAATCGGTTCGATTCAGCTCTAATCGGCTCCATTCGGCTCCAGTCAGCTCCAATAGGCTCTATTCAGCTCTATTCGGCTCTATTAGACTCTACTCAACTCTATTATCTCTTTTCGACTCCACTCGACTCCATGCTACACCATTCTACTCCATCCTAAACTATTCTCTACTGTATTGTATTGTACTCTACCCTACTCTAGTCTATTCTAATGGATTGGATTGGATTGGATTGGATTGGATTGGAATTGATCAGATTCAATGCAATTCGACGGGATTCGACGCGATACGGCACGATTCCACGGGATTCGGCGTGATTCGTCTTGGTTTCTATCCATTTAGCTCTTTTGGGCTCTATTTGGCTCTATTTGGCAATGTTCGACTCTGCTCTACTCTACTCTTCTATACTCTGCTCGTCTCGACCCTATTCTTTCAGTTCTGTTCTCTTCTCTTCTGTTCTACTGCACTCTATTCTACCCTACCCTACCCTAACTTAGCCTACTGTAATCTGTTCTATGCTATTCGACACACTTGAATGGGATTCGACCTGATTCGGGTCATATCGGCTCGATTCATCTCCTTTCTGCTCCATTAAACTCGATTCGGCTCTTTTCCACTCTATTCGGCTCTTTTTGGCAGTATTCGACTCTATTTGACTCTAGTCTACTCGATTCTTTCTGTTCTGTTCTATTCTACTCTATTCTTCTCTACCCTACCGTAGCCTTACCTTCCCCACACTAATCTATTTGATTCGATTCGACACATTTCAAACGACTCGACATGATTCATCTCAATTCACCTTGAATTTGGTCAATTCGGCTGTATTCAGCTCTGTTTGGCTCTTTTCGGCTCTCTTCAACTCAATTTGACTCTATTCTACTGGACCCGACTCTACTTAATTCTATTCTCTTCTTTCTATTGTGTTCTGTTGTGTTGTAGTCTAGCCTCTCCTGCCGTACCCTCCTCTACTCTAATCTATTCGATTCAACGCATTTCGACGCGATTCCATGTGATTAGGCTTGAATCGGCTCGATTTAGCTCTATTTGGCTTGAATTGGGTCAATTCGTCTCGATTCTGCTCAATTCAGCATAATTAGGCTCGAGTGAACCTTATTCGGCCCTGTTCAGCTCTACTCAACCCTTTCTACTTTATTTGTCTCTATTTGGCTCCATTCAACTCCCTTCCACACCATTCTACTCTTTTCTACTCTATTCTATTCTGTTCTACCCTACCCTACTCTAACCTATTCTAATCGATTCGATTCATCACGATTTGTCTCCTTTCCTCTCCATTCAAATCGATTCGGCTTGAATTGGATCTATTCATCTATATTCTGCACTACCCGGCTCTGACTATTCCACTCTACTCAACTCTACTCCATTCTACTCTTGGTATTCTCTTCTGTTCTACTCTATTCTATTCTTCTGTGCCCTTCCCTACTGAATCCCAGTCTAACCTACACTACTCTAATCTATTCAATTTAATTCGATTCCATTCAGTTTGACACCATTCGACCCGATTTGAGACAATTCGACGGGATTCGGTGAGATTCCGCGAGATTTGATGCGTTTTGGTGGGATTTGATGGAGTTCGACGAGATCCGATGCAATAGGATCTCGTGTGTTTTGGCTCGATTTTGCTGGGTTCAGTTTGTCTCTATCTGGCTCATTTCAGCTCCACTAGGCTCCATTCATCCCGAAGCTGGTCGACTCGACTCGATTCGGCTCATTTTGGTCATATGTGGTCCTATTCAGCGTTATTCGGCTCTATTCAACTCTTTTCTACTCTCTGCATCTCTGTTCGAATCCATTTGACTCCATTCCACACCATTCTATTCCATTCTACACTACTGTATTCTACAAAACCCTCCCCCACCCTAGCCTATCCTAATCTAGTCTGCTCTTTTCTAGTCTCCTTTTCTATTTTCTCGATTCCATCCTATGCTACTCTACCATACCCTGCACTAAGCTAACCTACCCTGACCTATGCTGTTCTATTCTATTTCCTTCTATTTTCTCTGTTCCACCGTATGCTTCCCTACCCTATGCTACCCCACCGTACCATACTCTACTACTTAGGGTTACTTAATAAGGGTCCTAATTAAGGGGAGTAGTTCGGGCAAGGGTACTCCTTAAGGCAAGTGTACTAGTTCAGGCTACTAGTTAAGGCCAGGCTACTAGTTAAGGCCAGGCTACTAGTTAAGGCATGGGTACTTGTTGAGGGTACTGGTTAAGGCAAGGGTACCAGTTCAGGCTACTTGTTAAGGACATACTACTAGTGAAGGCAAGGGTACTAGTGAAGACTACTGGTTAAGGCAAGGGTACTTGTTAGGACTACTAGTTAAGGCAAGGGTACTAGATTAGGCTAAGAGTTCAGGCAAGGGTACTCGTTCAGATTACTGACTTAGGGTACTATTCAAGACTAGTTGTCTAGGCTACTGCTCTATGCCACTAGTCTAGCTGACTAGTCCAGCTTACTAGTCTAGGCTTCTACTCTAGCCTTCTCTTGTCTACTCTAATGTAGTCTACTTGCATCTACCCTAGTCTTCCTATCATAAACTACCCTACCCTAACCTATTCTAATCGATTCCATTTGATTCGATTCAAAGCATTTCGATGCGACCGGACACCATCACGCTTGAGTCGGCTCGATTCCGCAACATCAGCTCGATTCAGCTCGATTTGGCTCGAATCGCTTCAATTCAGCTCGTTTCCACTCGTTTCAGCCTTATTCGGCCCTATTTGGCTCGATTCGACTCTTTTCTACTCTATTTGTCTCTGTTCGACTCCATTTGACTCCACTCTTCTCCATTCTACGCTATTCTACTCTGTTCTGTTCTACTCTACCCTACGATGCTCTAATCTATTCGATTGGATGCGATTCGAAGCAATTCGGTGTGATTCATCTCGTTTTGTTTCCATTTGACTCGATTCGGCCAGAATTGGCTCTATTCAGCTATATCCTGCACTCTTTGACTCTGTTTGACTCAATTCTACTCTGCTCTACTCTTGTCTGCTTTACTCTCTCTACTCTACCCTACTGTACTATATTCTATTCTGTACTATTCTGTTCTATTCTACCCACCCGCCCCTCCCCTACCCTTCCCTAATCTATTTGATTAGATTCGATGTGACGTATTTCCACGCGATTTGACGCGATTAGGCTTGAATCAGCTCGATTCAGTTCGAATCGGCTCTATTCGGCTCGACTTGGCTCCATTTCACTCCATTCGGCTCGATTAGGCTCGAATTCCATCGATTCTGCTGGATTCTGCTCAATTAGGCCTTATTTGGGCCTATTCGGCCCTATTCTGCTCTATTAGACTCTTTTGTACTCTATTCATATCTATCCGTCTCTATTGGACTCCGTTCAACTCCATTCCTCACTATTTTCCTCTCTTCTATTCTACCCTTCCCTACCCTAATCTCTTCTAATCGATTCGATTTGATTTGACGCGATTCGAAGCAACCGGACGTGATTCGTCTCGTTTTGTCTCCACTCGGCTCAATTCGGCTATGTTCTCTGTCTTTGACTCTATTCTATTCTGTTGTATTCTTTCTGTTCTGCTCTATTCTCCCCTATTCTGTTGTACTCTATTCTATTCTACCCTACCCGACCCAACGGCACCCCACCCGAACCTACCCTACTTTAATCTATTGGATTCAATTGGATTCCGTGCGAAGCGATTTGATAGGACTTGACTGGATTCGGCAAGATCTGAAGGGATTTGATGAGATTCCATGCGACTCGACGTGATTCAGTAGGATTCTCTGAGGTTTGACACAATTCGAAGTTATTCGACGTGATTCGATGGGATTCGACACGATATGAAGCGATTTGATTCAAAACGATGTGACTCGACTCGATTCGACCTGATTCGATTCGACGCTGTTCGGTGACAGTCAGTGCGATTCTGCTTGATTCCGCTCGATTAGGTGTGATTCGGCAGTATAAAGCTCTTTTCGGCTGTATTCAGCTCCATTCGTCTCTATTCAGCTTATTCGGCTCTATTCGACTGTATTCGACTCTACTCTTTTCCACTCTATTCTACTCGATTCTATTCCTTCTATTCTGTTCTAATCTCTTCTATTCCACTCTACTCTGTTCTATTCTACCCTCCCCTTCCCTCCCCTCCCCTTCTCTAATCTATACGTCTTGATTGGATTTGACGCGTTGAACGCGATTCGAGGCGATGAAGCTTGAATCGGCTCGATTCGGCTCGATTTGGCTCTATTCGGCTCAGTTAGGCTCCATTCAGCTTGTTTGGGCTTGAATCGCTTCGAATCTGCTCGATTTGGCCTTCTTCGGCCCTATTCTGCTCTATTCGACTCTTTTCTACTCTATTCGTTTCTATTTGACTCCATTCTACTCCATTCTATTCATTCCACACTATTCTACACTATTCTACTCTATTCTGCTCTACCCTACCCAACACCACTCTAATTTACTCTACTTGCTTCTACACGATTCCTCTCATTTTGTCTGCATTTGGCTCTATTCAGCTCTATTCTACTCTTCTCTACTCTATTGTATTGTTTCTACTCTGTTCTGTACTATTCTACTCTATTCTACCCTACCCTATGCTACCCAACTCTAAGGTATTGTAATCCACTTGATTGGATTTGATTCAACCCATTTCGACGCGATTCGGCTCGATTTGGCTCTGTTCAAATCTATTCTACTCTACTCTACTCCCCTCTATTCTACTCTAGCCTACTCTTTTCTGTATTCGTTCTGTGTTGTTCTGTTCTATTTTGTTGTGTTCTGTTCTGTCTTATTCTATTCTACTCTATTCTACCCTACTCTAGCCTACCCGAACCTCCCCTACTCTAGTCTATTCAATTGAATTCGAGAAATTTTGACGCGACTAGGGGCCGAATCGGTGTGATTCATGTCCATTCGGCTCCATTTGTCTCGAATAGTGTCGATTCAGCTCGATTAGGCTCGATTTGGCTCCATTAGGCTCGATTCACTGGATTCGGCTCGATTTCGCTCAATTCAGCTCGATTTGGCCCTCTTTGGCCCTCTTCGGCTCTCTTCAGCTCTTTTCTACTCTACTCGATTCCGTTGCACACCATTCTACTCCATTCTACGCTCTTCTACTATACCCTACTGTAATTGATTCGATGGGATTCGACGCCATTCGACGTGATTTGTCTCGTTTCGTCTCCATTCAGCTTGATTCGACTCTGTTCTACTCTACTCTATTCTACTCTACACTATTCTGCTCTGCTCTACCCTTTTCTACTCTATTCTATTGTATCCTTTCCATTCTCTTCTACTGTGTTCAAGTCTACTCTATTCCATCCTACCCTCATCTAATCTATTCTACTGGATTCGATTCCACGCATCTCGATGCGATTCGGCTCAAATCGGCTCCTTTCCACTCCATTCATCCCCAATCGGCTCAAATCGGTTCGATTCAGCTCTAATCGGCTCCATTCGGCTCCAGTCAGCTCCAATAGGCTCTATTCAGCTCTATTCGGCTCTATTAGACTCTACTCAACTCTATTATCTCTTTTCGACTCCACTCGACTCCATGCTACACCATTCTACTCCATCCTAAACTATTCTCTACTGTATTGTATTGTACTCTACCCTACTCTAGTCTATTCTAATGGATTGGATTGGATTGGATTGGATTGGATTGGAATTGATCAGATTCAATGCAATTCGACGGGATTCGACGCGATACGGCACGATTCCACGGGATTCGGCGTGATTCGTCTTGGTTTCTATCCATTTAGCTCTTTTGGGCTCTATTTGGCTCTATTCGGCAATGTTCGACTCTGCTCTACTCTACTCTTCTATACTCTGCTCGTCTCGACCCTATTCTTTCAGTTCTGTTCTCTTCTCTTCTGTTCTACTGCACTCTATTCTACCCTACCCTACCCTAACTTAGCCTACTGTAATCTGTTCTATGCTATTCGACACACTTGAATGGGATTCGACCTGATTCGGGTCATATCGGCTCGATTCATCTCCTTTCTGCTCCATTAAACTCGATTCGGCTCTTTTCCACTCTATTCGGCTCTTTTTGGCAGTATTCGACTCTATTTGACTCTAGTCTACTCGATTCTTTCTGTTCTGTTCTATTCTACTCTATTCTTCTCTACCCTACCGTAGCCTTACCTTCCCCACACTAATCTATTTGATTCGATTCGACACATTTCAAACGACTCGACATGATTCATCTCGATTCACCTTGAATTTGGTCAATTCGGCTGTATTCAGCTCTCTTTGGCTCTTTTCGGCTCTCTTCAACTCAATTTGACTCTATTCTACTGGACCCGACTCTACTTAATTCTATTCTCTTCTTTCTATTGTGTTCTGTTGTGTTGTAGTCTAGCCTCTCCTGCCGTACCCTCCTCTACTCTAATCTATTCGATTCAACAATACTATCTCTCTATGCATGTGATTAGGCTTGAATCGGCTCGATTTAGCTCTATTTGGCTTGAATTGGGTCAATTCGTCTCGATTCTGCTCAATTCAGCATAATTAGGCTCGAGTGAACCTTATTCGGCCCTGTTCAGCTCTACTCAACCCTTTCTACTTTATTTGTCTCTATTTGGCTCCATTCAACTCCCTTCCACACCATTCTACTCTTTTCTACTCTATTCTATTCTGTTCTACCCTACCCTACTCTAACCTATTCTAATCGATTCGATTCATCACGATTTGTCTCCTTTCCTCTCCATTCGAATCGATTCGGCTTGAATTGGATCTATTCATCTATATTCTGCACTACCCGGCTCTGACTATTCCACTCTACTCAACTCTACTCCATTCTACTCTTGGTATTCTCTTCTGTTCTACTCTATTCTATTCTTCTGTGCCCTTCCCTACTGAATCCCAGTCTAACCTACACTACTCTAATCTATTCAATTTAATTCGATTCCATTCAGTTTGACACCATTCGACCCGATTTGAGACAATTCGACGGGATTCGGTGAGATTCCGCGAGATTTGATGCGTTTTGGTGGGATTTGATGGAGTTCGACGAGATCCGATGCAATAGGATCTCGTGTGTTTTGGCTCGATTTTGCTGGGTTCAGTTTGTCTCTATCTGGCTCATTTCAGCTCCACTAGGCTCCATTCATCCCGAAGCTGGTCGACTCGACTCGATTCGGCTCATTTTGGTCATATGTGGTCCTATTCAGCGTTATTCGGCTCTATTCAACTCTTTTCTACTCTCTGCATCTCTGTTCGAATCCATTTGACTCCATTCCACACCATTCTATTCCATTCTACACTACTGTATTCTACAAAACCCTCCCCCACCCTAGCCTATCCTAATCTAGTCTGCTCTTTTCTAGTCTCCTTTTCTATTTTCTCGATTCCATCCTATGCTACTCTACCATACCCTGCACTAAGCTAACCTACCCTGACCTATGCTGTTCTATTCTATTTCCTTCTATTTTCTCTGTTCCACCGTATGCTTCCCTACCCTATGCTACCCCACCGTACCATACTCTACTACTTAGGGTTACTTAATAAGGGTCCTAATTAAGGGGAGTAGTTCGGGCAAGGGTACTCCTTAAGGCAAGTGTACTAGTTCAGGCTACTAGTTAAGGCCAGGCTACTAGTTAAGGCCAGGCTACTAGTTAAGGCATGGGTACTTGTTGAGGGTACTGGTTAAGGCAAGGGTACCAGTTCAGGCTACTTGTTAAGGACATACTACTAGTGAAGGCAAGGGTACTAGTGAAGACTACTGGTTAAGGCAAGGGTACTTGTTAGGACTACTAGTTAAGGCAAGGGTACTAGATTAGGCTAAGAGTTCAGGCAAGGGTACTCGTTCAGATTACTGACTTAGGGTACTATTCAAGACTAGTTGTCTAGGCTACTGCTCTATGCCACTAGTCTAGCTGACTAGTCCAGCTTACTAGTCTAGGCTTCTACTCTAGCCTTCTCTTGTCTACTCTAATGTAGTCTACTTGCATCTACCCTAGTCTTCCTATCATAAACTACCCTACCCTAACCTATTCTAATCGATTCCATTTGATTCGATTCAAAGCATTTCGATGCGACCGGACACCATCACGCTTGAGTCGGCTCGATTCCGCAACATCAGCTCGATTCAGCTCGATTTGGCTCGAATCGCTTCAATTCAGCTCGTTTCCACTCGTTTCAGCCTTATTCGGCCCTATTTGGCTCGATTCGACTCTTTTCTACTCTATTTGTCTCTGTTCGACTCCATTTGACTCCACTCTTCTCCATTCTACGCTATTCTACTCTGTTCTGTTCTACTCTACCCTACGATGCTCTAATCTATTCGATTGGATGCGATTCGAAGCAATTCGGTGTGATTCATCTCGTTTTGTTTCCATTTGACTCGATTCGGCCAGAATTGGCTCTATTCAGCTATATCCTGCACTCTTTGACTCTGTTTGACTCAATTCTACTCTGCTCTACTCTTGTCTGCTTTACTCTCTCTACTCTACCCTACTGTACTATATTCTATTCTGTACTATTCTGTTCTATTCTACCCACCCGCCCCTCCCCTACCCTTCCCTAATCTATTTGATTAGATTCGATGTGACGTATTTCCACGCGATTTGACGCGATTAGGCTTGAATCAGCTCGATTCAGTTCGAATCGGCTCTATTCGGCTCGACTTGGCTCCATTTCACTCCATTCGGCTCGATTAGGCTCGAATTCCATCGATTCTGCTGGATTCTGCTCAATTAGGCCTTATTTGGGCCTATTCGGCCCTATTCTGCTCTATTAGACTCTTTTGTACTCTATTCATATCTATCCGTCTCTATTGGACTCCGTTCAACTCCATTCCTCACTATTTTCCTCTCTTCTATTCTACCCTTCCCTACCCTAATCTCTTCTAATCGATTCGATTTGATTTGACGCGATTCGAAGCAACCGGACGTGATTCGTCTCGTTTTGTCTCCACTCGGCTCAATTCGGCTATGTTCTCTGTCTTTGACTCTATTCTATTCTGTTGTATTCTTTCTGTTCTGCTCTATTCTCCCCTATTCTGTTGTACTCTATTCTATTCTACCCTACCCGACCCAACGGCACCCCACCCGAACCTACCCTACTTTAATCTATTGGATTCAATTGGATTCCGTGCGAAGCGATTTGATAGGACTTGACTGGATTCGGCAAGATCTGAAGGGATTTGATGAGATTCCATGCGACTCGACGTGATTCAGTAGGATTCTCTGAGGTTTGACACAATTCGAAGTTATTCGACGTGATTCGATGGGATTCGACACGATATGAAGCGATTTGATTCAAAACGATGTGACTCGACTCGATTCGACCTGATTCGATTCGACGCTGTTCGGTGACAGTCAGTGCGATTCTGCTTGATTCCGCTCGATTAGGTGTGATTCGGCAGTATAAAGCTCTTTTCGGCTGTATTCAGCTCCATTCGTCTCTATTCAGCTTATTCGGCTCTATTCGACTGTATTCGACTCTACTCTTTTCCACTCTATTCTACTCGATTCTATTCCTTCTATTCTGTTCTAATCTCTTCTATTCCACTCTACTCTGTTCTATTCTACCCTCCCCCTTCCCTCCCCTCCCCTTCTCTAATCTATACGTCTTGATTGGATTTGACGCGTTGAACGCGATTCGAGGCGATGAAGCTTGAATCGGCTCGATTCGGCTCGATTTGGCTCTATTCGGCTCAGTTAGGCTCCATTCAGCTTGTTTGGGCTTGAATCGCTTCGAATCTGCTCGATTTGGCCTTCTTCGGCCCTATTCTGCTCTATTCGACTCTTTTCTACTCTATTCGTTTCTATTTGACTCCATTCTACTCCATTCTATTCATTCCACACTATTCTACACTATTCTACTCTATTCTGCTCTACCCTACCCAACACCACTCTAATTTACTCTACTTGCTTCTACACGATTCCTCTCATTTTGTCTGCATTTGGCTCTATTCAGCTCTATTCTACTCTTCTCTACTCTATTGTATTGTTTCTACTCTGTTCTGTACTATTCTACTCTATTCTACCCTACCCTATGCTACCCAACTCTAAGGTATTGTAATCCACTTGATTGGATTTGATTCAACCCATTTCGACGCGATTCGGCTCGATTTGGCTCTGTTCAAATCTATTCTACTCTACTCTACTCCCCTCTATTCTACTCTAGCCTACTCTTTTCTGTATTCGTCCTGTGTTGTTCTGTTCTATTTTGTTGTGTTCTGTTCTGTCTTATTCTATTCTACTCTATTCTACCCTACTCTAGCCTACCCGAACCTCCCCTACTCTAGTCTATTCAATTGAATTCGAGAAATTTTGACGCGACTAGGGGCCGAATCGGTGTGATTCATGTCCATTCGGCTCCATTTGTCTCGAATAGTGTCGATTCAGCTCGATTAGGCTCGATTTGGCTCCATTAGGCTCGATTCACTGGATTCGGCTCGATTTCGCTCAATTCAGCTCGATTTGGCCCTCTTTGGCCCTCTTCGGCTCTCTTCAGCTCTTTTCTACTCTACTCGATTCCGTTGCACACCATTCTACTCCATTCTACGCTCTTCTACTATACCCTACTGTAATTGATTCGATGGGATTCGACGCCATTCGACGTGATTTGTCTCGTTTCGTCTCCATTCAGCTTGATTCGACTCTGTTCTACTCTACTCTATTCTACTCTACACTATTCTGCTCTGCTCTACCCTTTTCTACTCTATTCTATTGTATCCTTTCCATTCTCTTCTACTGTGTTCAAGTCTACTCTATTCCATCCTACCCTCATCTAATCTATTCTACTGGATTCGATTCCACGCATCTCGATGCGATTCGGCTCAAATCGGCTCCTTTCCACTCCATTCATCCCCAATCGGCTCAAATCGGTTCGATTCAGCTCTAATCGGCTCCATTCGGCTCCAGTCAGCTCCAATAGGCTCTATTCAGCTCTATTCGGCTCTATTAGACTCTACTCAACTCTATTATCTCTTTTCGACTCCACTCGACTCCATGCTACACCATTCTACTCCATCCTAAACTATTCTCTACTGTATTGTATTGTACTCTACCCTACTCTAGTCTATTCTAATGGATTGGATTGGATTGGATTGGATTGGATTGGAATTGATCAGATTCAATGCAATTCGACGGGATTCGACGCGATACGGCACGATTCCACGGGATTCGGCGTGATTCGTCTTGGTTTCTATCCATTTAGCTCTTTTGGGCTCTATTTGGCTCTATTCGGCAATGTTCGACTCTGCTCTACTCTACTCTTCTATACTCTGCTCGTCTCGACCCTATTCTTTCAGTTCTGTTCTCTTCTCTTCTGTTCTACTGCACTCTATTCTACCTACCCTACCCTAACTTAGCCTACTGTAATCTGTTCTATGCTATTCGACACACTTGAATGGGATTCGACCTGATTCGGGTCATATCGGCTCGATTCATCTCCTTTCTGCTCCATTAAACTCGATTCGGCTCTTTTCCACTCTATTCGGCTCTTTTTGGCAGTATTCGACTCTATTTGACTCTAGTCTACTCGATTCTTTCTGTTCTGTTCTATTCTACTCTATTCTTCTCTACCCTACCGTAGCCTTACCTTCCCCACACTAATCTATTTGATTCGCTTCGACACATTTCAAACGACTCGACATGATTCATCTCGATTCACCTTGAATTTGGTCAATTCGGCTGTATTCAGCTCTCTTTGGCTCTTTTCGGCTCTCTTCAACTCAATTTGACTCTATTCTACTGGACCCGACTCTACTTAATTCTATTCTCTTCTTTCTATTGTGTTCTGTTGTGTTGTAGTCTAGCCTCTCCTGCCGTACCCTCCTCTACTCTAATCTATTCGATTCAACGCATTTCGACGCGATTCCATGTGATTAGGCTTGAATCGGCTCGATTTAGCTCTATTTGGCTTGAATTGGGTCAATTCGTCTCGATTCTGCTCAATTCAGCATAATTAGGCTCGAGTGAACCTTATTCGGCCCTGTTCAGCTCTACTCAACCCTTTCTACTTTATTTGTCTCTATTTGGCTCCATTCAACTCCCTTCCACACCATTCTACTCTTTTCTACTCTATTCTATTCTGTTCTACCCTACCCTACTCTAACCTATTCTAATCGATTCGATTCATCACGATTTGTCTCCTTTCCTCTCCATTCGAATCGATTCGGCTTGAATTGGATCTATTCATCTATATTCTGCACTACCCGGCTCTGACTATTCCACTCTACTCAACTCTACTCCATTCTACTCTTGGTATTCTCTTCTGTTCTACTCTATTCTATTCTTCTGTGCCCTTCCCTACTGAATCCCAGTCTAACCTACACTACTCTAATCTATTCAATTTAATTCGATTCCATTCAGTTTGACACCATTCGACCCGATTTGAGACAATTCGACGGGATTCGGTGAGATTCCGCGAGATTTGATGCGTTTTGGTGGGATTTGATGGAGTTCGACGAGATCCGATGCAATAGGATCTCGTGTGAATACTATCTCTCTATGTGGGTTCAGTTTGTCTCTATCTGGCTCATTTCAGCTCCACTAGGCTCCATTCATCCCGAAGCTGGTCGACTCGACTCGATTCGGCTCATTTTGGTCATATGTGGTCCTATTCAGCGTTATTCGGCTCTATTCAACTCTTTTCTACTCTCTGCATCTCTGTTCGAATCCATTTGACTCCATTCCACACCATTCTATTCCATTCTACACTACTGTATTCTACAAAACCCTCCCCCACCCTAGCCTATCCTAATCTAGTCTGCTCTTTTCTAGTCTCCTTTTCTATTTTCTCGATTCCATCCTATGCTACTCTACCATACCCTGCACTAAGCTAACCTACCCTGACCTATGCTGTTCTATTCTATTTCCTTCTATTTTCTCTGTTCCACCGTATGCTTCCCTACCCTATGCTACCCCACCGTACCATACTCTACTACTTAGGGTTACTTAATAAGGGTCCTAATTAAGGGGAGTAGTTCGGGCAAGGGTACTCCTTAAGGCAAGTGTACTAGTTCAGGCTACTAGTTAAGGCCAGGCTACTAGTTAAGGCCAGGCTACTAGTTAAGGCATGGGTACTTGTTGAGGGTACTGGTTAAGGCAAGGGTACCAGTTCAGGCTACTTGTTAAGGACATACTACTAGTGAAGGCAAGGGTACTAGTGAAGACTACTGGTTAAGGCAAGGGTACTTGTTAGGACTACTAGTTAAGGCAAGGGTACTAGATTAGGCTAAGAGTTCAGGCAAGGGTACTCGTTCAGATTACTGACTTAGGGTACTATTCAAGACTAGTTGTCTAGGCTACTGCTCTATGCCACTAGTCTAGCTGACTAGTCCAGCTTACTAGTCTAGGCTTCTACTCTAGCCTTCTCTTGTCTACTCTAATGTAGTCTACTTGCATCTACCCTAGTCTTCCTATCATAAACTACCCTACCCTAACCTATTCTAATCGATTCCATTTGATTCGATTCAAAGCATTTCGATGCGACCGGACACCATCACGCTTGAGTCGGCTCGATTCCGCAACATCAGCTCGATTCAGCTCGATTTGGCTCGAATCGCTTCAATTCAGCTCGTTTCCACTCGTTTCAGCCTTATTCGGCCCTATTTGGCTCGATTCGACTCTTTTCTACTCTATTTGTCTCTGTTCGACTCCATTTGACTCCACTCTTCTCCATTCTACGCTATTCTACTCTGTTCTGTTCTACTCTACCCTACGATGCTCTAATCTATTCGATTGGATGCGATTCGAAGCAATTCGGTGTGATTCATCTCGTTTTGTTTCCATTTGACTCGATTCGGCCAGAATTGGCTCTATTCAGCTATATCCTGCACTCTTTGACTCTGTTTGACTCAATTCTACTCTGCTCTACTCTTGTCTGCTTTACTCTCTCTACTCTACCCTACTGTACTATATTCTATTCTGTACTATTCTGTTCTATTCTACCCACCCGCCCCTCCCCTACCCTTCCCTAATCTATTTGATTAGATTCGATGTGACGTATTTCCACGCGATTTGACGCGATTAGGCTTGAATCAGCTCGATTCAGTTCGAATCGGCTCTATTCGGCTCGACTTGGCTCCATTTCACTCCATTCGGCTCGATTAGGCTCGAATTCCATCGATTCTGCTGGATTCTGCTCAATTAGGCCTTATTTGGGCCTATTCGGCCCTATTCTGCTCTATTAGACTCTTTTGTACTCTATTCATATCTATCCGTCTCTATTGGACTCCGTTCAACTCCATTCCTCACTATTTTCCTCTCTTCTATTCTACCCTTCCCTACCCTAATCTCTTCTAATCGATTCGATTTGATTTGACGCGATTCGAAGCAACCGGACGTGATTCGTCTCGTTTTGTCTCCACTCGGCTCAATTCGGCTATGTTCTCTGTCTTTGACTCTATTCTATTCTGTTGTATTCTTTCTGTTCTGCTCTATTCTCCCCTATTCTGTTGTACTCTATTCTATTCTACCCTACCCGACCCAACGGCACCCCACCCGAACCTACCCTACTTTAATCTATTGGATTCAATTGGATTCCGTGCGAAGCGATTTGATAGGACTTGACTGGATTCGGCAAGATCTGAAGGGATTTGATGAGATTCCATGCGACTCGACGTGATTCAGTAGGATTCTCTGAGGTTTGACACAATTCGAAGTTATTCGACGTGATTCGATGGGATTCGACACGATATGAAGCGATTTGATTCAAAACGATGTGACTCGACTCGATTCGACCTGATTCGATTCGACGCTGTTCGGTGACAGTCAGTGCGATTCTGCTTGATTCCGCTCGATTAGGTGTGATTCGGCAGTATAAAGCTCTTTTCGGCTGTATTCAGCTCCATTCGTCTCTATTCAGCTTATTCGGCTCTATTCGACTGTATTCGACTCTACTCTTTTCCACTCTATTCTACTCGATTCTATTCCTTCTATTCTGTTCTAATCTCTTCTATTCCACTCTACTCTGTTCTATTCTACCCTCCCCTTCCCTCCCCTCCCCTTCTCTAATCTATACGTCTTGATTGGATTTGACGCGTTGAACGCGATTCGAGGCGATGAAGCTTGAATCGGCTCGATTCGGCTCGATTTGGCTCTATTCGGCTCAGTTAGGCTCCATTCAGCTTGTTTGGGCTTGAATCGCTTCGAATCTGCTCGATTTGGCCTTCTTCGGCCCTATTCTGCTCTATTCGACTCTTTTCTACTCTATTCGTTTCTATTTGACTCCATTCTACTCCATTCTATTCATTCCACACTATTCTACACTATTCTACTCTATTCTGCTCTACCCTACCCAACACCACTCTAATTTACTCTACTTGCTTCTACACGATTCCTCTCATTTTGTCTGCATTTGGCTCTATTCAGCTCTATTCTACTCTTCTCTACTCTATTGTATTGTTTCTACTCTGTTCTGTACTATTCTACTCTATTCTACCCTACCCTATGCTACCCAACTCTAAGGTATTGTAATCCACTTGATTGGATTTGATTCAACCCATTTCGACGCGATTCGGCTCGATTTGGCTCTGTTCAAATCTATTCTACTCTACTCTACTCCCCTCTATTCTACTCTAGCCTACTCTTTTCTGTATTCGTCCTGTGTTGTTCTGTTCTATTTTGTTGTGTTCTGTTCTGTCTTATTCTATTCTACTCTATTCTACCCTACTCTAGCCTACCCGAACCTCCCCTACTCTAGTCTATTCAATTGAATTCGAGAAATTTTGACGCGACTAGGGGCCGAATCGGTGTGATTCATGTCCATTCGGCTCCATTTGTCTCGAATAGTGTCGATTCAGCTCGATTAGGCTCGATTTGGCTCCATTAGGCTCGATTCACTGGATTCGGCTCGATTTCGCTCAATTCAGCTCGATTTGGCCCTCTTTGGCCCTCTTCGGCTCTCTTCAGCTCTTTTCTACTCTACTCGATTCCGTTGCACACCATTCTACTCCATTCTACGCTCTTCTACTATACCCTACTGTAATTGATTCGATGGGATTCGACGCCATTCGACGTGATTTGTCTCGTTTCGTCTCCATTCAGCTTGATTCGACTCTGTTCTACTCTACTCTATTCTACTCTACACTATTCTGCTCTGCTCTACCCTTTTCTACTCTATTCTATTGTATCCTTTCCATTCTCTTCTACTGTGTTCAAGTCTACTCTATTCCATCCTACCCTCATCTAATCTATTCTACTGGATTCGATTCCACGCATCTCGATGCGATTCGGCTCAAATCGGCTCCTTTCCACTCCATTCATCCCCAATCGGCTCAAATCGGTTCGATTCAGCTCTAATCGGCTCCATTCGGCTCCAGTCAGCTCCAATAGGCTCTATTCAGCTCTATTCGGCTCTATTAGACTCTACTCAACTCTATTATCTCTTTTCGACTCCACTCGACTCCATGCTACACCATTCTACTCCATCCTAAACTATTCTCTACTGTATTGTATTGTACTCTACCCTACTCTAGTCTATTCTAATGGATTGGATTGGATTGGATTGGATTGGATTGGAATTGATCAGATTCAATGCAATTCGACGGGATTCGACGCGATACGGCACGATTCCACGGGATTCGGCGTGATTCGTCTTGGTTTCTATCCATTTAGCTCTTTTGGGCTCTATTTGGCTCTATTCGGCAATGTTCGACTCTGCTCTACTCTACTCTTCTATACTCTGCTCGTCTCGACCCTATTCTTTCAGTTCTGTTCTCTTCTCTTCTGTTCTACTGCACTCTATTCTACCCTACCCTACCCTAACTTAGCCTACTGTAATCTGTTCTATGCTATTCGACACACTTGAATGGGATTCGACCTGATTCGGGTCATATCGGCTCGATTCATCTCCTTTCTGCTCCATTAAACTCGATTCGGCTCTTTTCCACTCTATTCGGCTCTTTTTGGCAGTATTCGACTCTATTTGACTCTAGTCTACTCGATTCTTTCTGTTCTGTTCTATTCTACTCTATTCTTCTCTACCCTACCGTAGCCTTACCTTCCCCACACTAATCTATTTGATTCGATTCGACACATTTCAAACGACTCGACATGATTCATCTCGATTCACCTTGAATTTGGTCAATTCGGCTGTATTCAGCTCTGTTTGGCTCTTTTCGGCTCTCTTCAACTCAATTTGACTCTATTCTACTGGACCCGACTCTACTTAATTCTATTCTCTTCTTTCTATTGTGTTCTGTTGTGTTGTAGTCTAGCCTCTCCTGCCGTACCCTCCTCTACTCTAATCTATTCGATTCAACGCATTTCGACGCGATTCCATGTGATTAGGCTTGAATCGGCTCGATTTAGCTCTATTTGGCTTGAATTGGGTCAATTCGTCTCGATTCTGCTCAATTCAGCATAATTAGGCTCGAGTGAACCTTATTCGGCCCTGTTCAGCTCTACTCAACCCTTTCTACTTTATTTGTCTCTATTTGGCTCCATTCAACTCCCTTCCACACCATTCTACTCTTTTCTACTCTATTCTATTCTGTTCTACCCTACCCTACTCTAACCTATTCTAATCGATTCGATTCATCACGATTTGTCTCCTTTCCTCTCCATTCGAATCGATTCGGCTTGAATTGGATCTATTCATCTATATTCTGCACTACCCGGCTCTGACTATTCCACTCTACTCAACTCTACTCCATTCTACTCTTGGTATTCTCTTCTGTTCTACTCTATTCTATTCTTCTGTGCCCTTCCCTACTGAATCCCAGTCTAACCTACACTACTCTAATCTATTCAATTTAATTCGATTCCATTCAGTTTGACACCATTCGACCCGATTTGAGACAATTCGACGGGATTCGGTGAGATTCCGCGAGATTTGATGCGTTTTGGTGGGATTTGATGGAGTTCGACGAGATCCGATGCAATAGGATCTCGTGTGTTTTGGCTCGATTTTGCTGGGTTCAGTTTGTCTCTATCTGGCTCATTTCAGCTCCACTAGGCTCCATTCATCCCGAAGCTGGTCGACTCGACTCGATTCGGCTCATTTTGGTCATATGTGGTCCTATTCAGCGTTATTCGGCTCTATTCAACTCTTTTCTACTCTCTGCATCTCTGTTCGAATCCATTTGACTCCATTCCACACCATTCTATTCCATTCTACACTACTGTATTCTACAAAACCCTCCCCCACCCTAGCCTATCCTAATCTAGTCTGCTCTTTTCTAGTCTCCTTTTCTATTTTCTCGATTCCATCCTATGCTACTCTACCATACCCTGCACTAAGCTAACCTACCCTGACCTATGCTGTTCTATTCTATTTCCTTCTATTTTCTCTGTTCCACCGTATGCTTCCCTACCCTATGCTACCCCACCGTACCATACTCTACTACTTAGGGTTACTTAATAAGGGTCCTAATTAAGGGGAGTAGTTCGGGCAAGGGTACTCCTTAAGGCAAGTGTACTAGTTCAGGCTACTAGTTAAGGCCAGGCTACTAGTTAAGGCCAGGCTACTAGTTAAGGCATGGGTACTTGTTGAGGGTACTGGTTAAGGCAAGGGTACCAGTTCAGGCTACTTGTTAAGGACATACTACTAGTGAAGGCAAGGGTACTAGTGAAGACTACTGGTTAAGGCAAGGGTACTTGTTAGGACTACTAGTTAAGGCAAGGGTACTAGATTAGGCTAAGAGTTCAGGCAAGGGTACTCGTTCAGATTACTGACTTAGGGTACTATTCAAGACTAGTTGTCTAGGCTACTGCTCTATGCCACTAGTCTAGCTGACTAGTCCAGCTTACTAGTCTAGGCTTCTACTCTAGCCTTCTCTTGTCTACTCTAATGTAGTCTACTTGCATCTACCCTAGTCTTCCTATCATAAACTACCCTACCCTAACCTATTCTAATCGATTCCATTTGATTCGATTCAAAGCATTTCGATGCGACCGGACACCATCACGCTTGAGTCGGCTCGATTCCGCAACATCAGCTCGATTCAGCTCGATTTGGCTCGAATCGCTTCAATTCAGCTCGTTTCCACTCGTTTCAGCCTTATTCGGCCCTATTTGGCTCGATTCGACTCTTTTCTACTCTATTTGTCTCTGTTCGACTCCATTTGACTCCACTCTTCTCCATTCTACCCTATTCTACTCTGTTCTGTTCTACTCTACCCTACGATGCTCTAATCTATTCGATGGATGCGATTCGAAGCAATTCGGTGTGATTCATCTCGTTTTGTTTCCATTTGACTCGATTCGGCCAGAATTGGCTCTATTCAGCTATATCCTGCACTCTTTGACTCTGTTTGACTCAATTCTACTCTGCTCTACTCTTGTCTGCTTTACTCTCTCTACTCTACCCTACTGTACTATATTCTATTCTGTACTATTCTGTTCTATTCTACCCACCCGCCCCTCCCCTACCCTTCCCTAATCTATTTGATTAGATTCGATGTGACGTATTTCCACGCGATTTGACGCGATTAGGCTTGAATCAGCTCGATTCAGTTCGAATCGGCTCTATTCGGCTCGACTTGGCTCCATTTCACTCCATTCGGCTCGATTAGGCTCGAATTCCATCGATTCTGCTGGATTCTGCTCAATTAGGCCTTATTTGGGCCTATTCGGCCCTATTCTGCTCTATTAGACTCTTTTGTACTCTATTCATATCTATCCGTCTCTATTGGACTCCGTTCAACTCCATTCCTCACTATTTTCCTCTCTTCTATTCTACCCTTCCCTACCCTAATCTCTTCTAATCGATTCGATTTGATTTGACGCGATTCGAAGCAACCGGACGTGATTCGTCTCGTTTTGTCTCCACTCGGCTCAATTCGGCTATGTTCTCTGTCTTTGACTCTATTCTATTCTGTTGTATTCTTTCTGTTCTGCTCTATTCTCCCCTATTCTGTTGTACTCTATTCTATTCTACCCTACCCGACCCAACGGCACCCCACCCGAACCTACCCTACTTTAATCTATTGGATTCAATTGGATTCCGTGCGAAGCGATTTGATACGGACTTGACTGGATTCGGCAAGATCTGAAGGGATTTGATGAGATTCCATGCGACTCGACGTGATTCAGTAGGATTCTCTGAGGTTTGACACAATTCGAAGTTATTCGACGTGATTCGATGGGATTCGACACGATATGAAGCGATTTGATTCAAAACGATGTGACTCGACTCGATTCGACCTGATTCGATTCGACGCTGTTCGGTGACAGTCAGTGCGATTCTGCTTGATTCCGCTCGATTAGGTGTGATTCGGCAGTATAAAGCTCTTTTCGGCTGTATTCAGCTCCATTCGTCTCTATTCAGCTTATTCGGCTCTATTCGACTGTATTCGACTCTACTCTTTTCCACTCTATTCTACTCGATTCTATTCCTTCTATTCTGTTCTAATCTCTTCTATTCCACTCTACTCTGTTCTATTCTACCCTCCCCTTCCCTCCCCTCCCCTTCTCTAATCTATACGTCTTGATTGGATTTGACGCGTTGAACGCGATTCGAGGCGATGAAGCTTGAATCGGCTCGATTCGGCTCGATTTGGCTCTATTCGGCTCAGTTAGGCTCCATTCAGCTTGTTTGGGCTTGAATCGCTTCGAATCTGCTCGATTTGGCCTTCTTCGGCCCTATTCTGCTCTATTCGACTCTTTTCTACTCTATTCGTTTCTATTTGACTCCATTCTACTCCATTCTATTCATTCCACACTATTCTACACTATTCTACTCTATTCTGCTCTACCCTACCCAACACCACTCTAATTTACTCTACTTGCTTCTACACGATTCCTCTCATTTTGTCTGCATTTGGCTCTATTCAGCTCTATTCTACTCTTCTCTACTCTATTGTATTGTTTCTACTCTGTTCTGTACTATTCTACTCTATTCTACCCTACCCTATGCTACCCAACTCTAAGGTATTGTAATCCACTTGATTGGATTTGATTCAACCCATTTCGACGCGATTCGGCTCGATTTGGCTCTGTTCAAATCTATTCTACTCTACTCTACTCCCCTCTATTCTACTCTAGCCTACTCTTTTCTGTATTCGTTCTGTGTTGTTCTGTTCTATTTTGTTGTGTTCTGTTCTGTCTTATTCTATTCTACTCTATTCTACCCTACTCTAGCCTACCCGAACCTCCCCTACTCTAGTCTATTCAATTGAATTCGAGAAATTTTGACGCGACTAGGGGCCGAATCGGTGTGATTCATGTCCATTCGGCTCCATTTGTCTCGAATAGTGTCGATTCAGCTCGATTAGGCTCGATTTGGCTCCATTAGGCTCGATTCACTGGATTCGGCTCGATTTCGCTCAATTCAGCTCGATTTGGCCCTCTTTGGCCCTCTTCGGCTCTCTTCAGCTCTTTTCTACTCTACTCGATTCCGTTGCACACCATTCTACTCCATTCTACGCTCTTCTACTATACCCTACTGTAATTGATTCGATGGGATTCGACGCCATTCGACGTGATTTGTCTCGTTTCGTCTCCATTCAGCTTGATTCGACTCTGTTCTACTCTACTCTATTCTACTCTACACTATTCTGCTCTGCTCTACCCTTTTCTACTCTATTCTATTGTATCCTTTCCATTCTCTTCTACTGTGTTCAAGTCTACTCTATTCCATCCTACCCTCATCTAATCTATTCTACTGGATTCGATTCCACGCATCTCGATGCGATTCGGCTCAAATCGGCTCCTTTCCACTCCATTCATCCCCAATCGGCTCAAATCGGTTCGATTCAGCTCTAATCGGCTCCATTCGGCTCCAGTCAGCTCCAATAGGCTCTATTCAGCTCTATTCGGCTCTATTAGACTCTACTCAACTCTATTATCTCTTTTCGACTCCACTCGACTCCATGCTACACCATTCTACTCCATCCTAAACTATTCTCTACTGTATTGTATTGTACTCTACCCTACTCTAGTCTATTCTAATGGATTGGATTGGATTGGATTGGATTGGATTGGAATTGATCAGATTCAATGCAATTCGACGGGATTCGACGCGATACGGCACGATTCCACGGGATTCGGCGTGATTCGTCTTGGTTTCTATCCATTTAGCTCTTTTGGGCTCTATTTGGCTCTATTCGGCAATGTTCGACTCTGCTCTACTCTACTCTTCTATACTCTGCTCGTCTCGACCCTATTCTTTCAGTTCTGTTCTCTTCTCTTCTGTTCTACTGCACTCTATTCTACCCTACCCTACCCTAACTTAGCCTACTGTAATCTGTTCTATGCTATTCGACACACTTGAATGGGATTCGACCTGATTCGGGTCATATCGGCTCGATTCATCTCCTTTCTGCTCCATTAAACTCGATTCGGCTCTTTTCCACTCTATTCGGCTCTTTTTGGCAGTATTCGACTCTATTTGACTCTAGTCTACTCGATTCTTTCTGTTCTGTTCTATTCTACTCTATTCTTCTCTACCCTACCGTAGCCTTACCTTCCCCACACTAATCTATTTGATTCGATTCGACACATTTCAAACGACTCGACATGATTCATCTCGATTCACCTTGAATTTGGTCAATTCGGCTGTATTCAGCTCTGTTTGGCTCTTTTCGGCTCTCTTCAACTCAATTTGACTCTATTCTACTGGACCCGACTCTACTTAATTCTATTCTCTTCTTTCTATTGTGTTCTGTTGTGTTGTAGTCTAGCCTCTCCTGCCGTACCCTCCTCTACTCTAATCTATTCGATTCAACGCATTTTGACGCGATTCCATGTGATTAGGCTTGAATCGGCTCGATTTAGCTCTATTTGGCTTGAATTGGGTCAATTCGTCTCGATTCTGCTCAATTCAGCATAATTAGGCTCGAGTGAACCTTATTCGGCCCTGTTCAGCTCTACTCAACCCTTTCTACTTTATTTGTCTCTATTTGGCTCCATTCAACTCCCTTCCACACCATTCTACTCTTTTCTACTCTATTCTATTCTGTTCTACCCTACCCTACTCTAACCTATTCTAATCGATTCGATTCATCACGATTTGTCTCCTTTCCTCTCCATTCGAATCGATTCGGCTTGAATTGGATCTATTCATCTATATTCTGCACTACCCGGCTCTGACTATTCCACTCTACTCAACTCTACTCCATTCTACTCTTGGTATTCTCTTCTGTTCTACTCTATTCTATTCTTCTGTGCCCTTCCCTACTGAATCCCAGTCTAACCTACACTACTCTAATCTATTCAATTTAATTCGATTCCATTCAGTTTGACACCATTCGACCCGATTTGAGACAATTCGACGGGATTCGGTGAGATTCCGCGAGATTTGATGCGTTTTGGTGGGATTTGATGGAGTTCGACGAGATCCGATGCAATAGGATCTCGTGTGTTTTGGCTCGATTTTGCTGGGTTCAGTTTGTCTCTATCTGGCTCATTTCAGCTCCACTAGGCTCCAATCATCCCGAAGCTGGTCGACTCGACTCGATTCGGCTCATTTTGGTCATATGTGGTCCTATTCAGCGTTATTCGGCTCTATTCAACTCTTTTCTACTCTCTGCATCTCTGTTCGAATCCATTTGACTCCATTCCACACCATTCTATTCCATTCTACACTACTGTATTCTACAAACCCTCCCCCACCCTAGCCTATCCTAATCTAGTCTGCTCTTTTCTAGTCTCCTTTTCTATTTTCTCGATTCCATCCTATGCTACTCTACCATACCCTGCACTAAGCTAACCTACCCTGACCTATGCTGTTCTATTCTATTTCCTTCTATTTTCTCTGTTCCACCGTATGCTTCCCTACCCTATGCTACCCCACCGTACCATACTCTACTACTTAGGGTTACTTAATAAGGGTCCTAATTAAGGGGAGTAGTTCGGGCAAGGGTACTCCTTAAGGCAAGTGAATACTATCTCTCTATGTAGTTAAGGCCAGGCTACTAGTTAAGGCCAGGCTACTAGTTAAGGCATGGGTACTTGTTGAGGGTACTGGTTAAGGCAAGGGTACCAGTTCAGGCTACTTGTTAAGGACATACTACTAGTGAAGGCAAGGGTACTAGTGAAGACTACTGGTTAAGGCAAGGGTACTTGTTAGGACTACTAGTTAAGGCAAGGGTACTAGATTAGGCTAAGAGTTCAGGCAAGGGTACTCGTTCAGATTACTGACTTAGGGTACTATTCAAGACTAGTTGTCTAGGCTACTGCTCTATGCCACTAGTCTAGCTGACTAGTCCAGCTTACTAGTCTAGGCTTCTACTCTAGCCTTCTCTTGTCTACTCTAATGTAGTCTACTTGCATCTACCCTAGTCTTCCTATCATAAACTACCCTACCCTAACCTATTCTAATCGATTCCATTTGATTCGATTCAAAGCATTTCGATGCGACCGGACACCATCACGCTTGAGTCGGCTCGATTCCGCAACATCAGCTCGATTCAGCTCGATTTGGCTCGAATCGCTTCAATTCAGCTCGTTTCCACTCGTTTCAGCCTTATTCGGCCCTATTTGGCTCGATTCGACTCTTTTCTACTCTATTTGTCTCTGTTCGACTCCATTTGACTCCACTCTTCTCCATTCTACGCTATTCTACTCTGTTCTGTTCTACTCTACCCTACGATGCTCTAATCTATTCGATTGGATGCGATTCGAAGCAATTCGGTGTGATTCATCTCGTTTTGTTTCCATTTGACTCGATTCGGCCAGAATTGGCTCTATTCAGCTATATCCTGCACTCTTTGACTCTGTTTGACTCAATTCTACTCTGCTCTACTCTTGTCTGCTTTACTCTCTCTACTCTACCCTACTGTACTATATTCTATTCTGTACTATTCTGTTCTATTCTACCCACCCGCCCCTCCCCTACCCTTCCCTAATCTATTTGATTAGATTCGATGTGACGTATTTCCACGCGATTTGACGCGATTAGGCTTGAATCAGCTCGATTCAGTTCGAATCGGCTCTATTCGGCTCGACTTGGCTCCATTTCACTCCATTCGGCTCGATTAGGCTCGAATTCCATCGATTCTGCTGGATTCTGCTCAATTAGGCCTTATTTGGGCCTATTCGGCCCTATTCTGCTCTATTAGACTCTTTTGTACTCTATTCATATCTATCCGTCTCTATTGGACTCCGTTCAACTCCATTCCTCACTATTTTCCTCTCTTCTATTCTACCCTTCCCTACCCTAATCTCTTCTAATCGATTCGATTTGATTTGACGCGATTCGAAGCAACCGGACGTGATTCGTCTCGTTTTGTCTCCACTCGGCTCAATTCGGCTATGTTCTCTGTCTTTGACTCTATTCTATTCTGTTGTATTCTTTCTGTTCTGCTCTATTCTCCCCTATTCTGTTGTACTCTATTCTATTCTACCCTACCCGACCCAACGGCACCCCACCCGAACCTACCCTACTTTAATCTATTGGATTCAATTGGATTCCGTGCGAAGCGATTTGATAGGACTTGACTGGATTCGGCAAGATCTGAAGGGATTTGATGAGATTCCATGCGACTCGACGTGATTCAGTAGGATTCTCTGAGGTTTGACACAATTCGAAGTTATTCGACGTGATTCGATGGGATTCGACACGATATGAAGCGATTTGATTCAAAACGATGTGACTCGACTCGATTCGACCTGATTCGATTCGACGCTGTTCGGTGACAGTCAGTGCGATTCTGCTTGATTCCGCTCGATTAGGTGTGATTCGGCAGTATAAAGCTCTTTTCGGCTGTATTCAGCTCCATTCGTCTCTATTCAGCTTATTCGGCTCTATTCGACTGTATTCGACTCTACTCTTTTCCACTCTATTCTACTCGATTCTATTCCTTCTATTCTGTTCTAATCTCTTCTATTCCACTCTACTCTGTTCTATTCTACCCTCCCCTTCCCTCCCCTCCCCTTCTCTAATCTATACGTCTTGATTGGATTTGACGCGTTGAACGCGATTCGAGGCGATGAAGCTTGAATCGGCTCGATTCGGCTCGATTTGGCTCTATTCGGCTCAGTTAGGCTCCATTCAGCTTGTTTGGGCTTGAATCGCTTCGAATCTGCTCGATTTGGCCTTCTTCGGCCCTATTCTGCTCTATTCGACTCTTTTCTACTCTATTCGTTTCTATTTGACTCCATTCTACTCCATTCTATTCATTCCACACTATTCTACACTATTCTACTCTATTCTGCTCTACCCTACCCAACACCACTCTAATTTACTCTACTTGCTTCTACACGATTCCTCTCATTTTGTCTGCATTTGGCTCTATTCAGCTCTATTCTACTCTTCTCTACTCTATTGTATTGTTTCTACTCTGTTCTGTACTATTCTACTCTATTCTACCCTACCCTATGCTACCCAACTCTAAGGTATTGTAATCCACTTGATTGGATTTGATTCAACCCATTTCGACGCGATTCGGCTCGATTTGGCTCTGTTCAAATCTATTCTACTCTACTCTACTCCCCTCTATTCTACTCTAGCCTACTCTTTTCTGTATTCGTTCTGTGTTGTTCTGTTCTATTTTGTTGTGTTCTGTTCTGTCTTATTCTATTCTACTCTATTCTACCCTACTCTAGCCTACCCGAACCTCCCCTACTCTAGTCTATTCAATTGAATTCGAGAAATTTTGACGCGACTAGGGGCCGAATCGGTGTGATTCATGTCCATTCGGCTCCATTTGTCTCGAATAGTGTCGATTCAGCTCGATTAGGCTCGATTTGGCTCCATTAGGCTCGATTCACTGGATTCGGCTCGATTTCGCTCAATTCAGCTCGATTTGGCCCTCTTTGGCCCTCTTCGGCTCTCTTCAGCTCTTTTCTACTCTACTCGATTCCGTTGCACACCATTCTACTCCATTCTACGCTCTTCTACTATACCCTACTGTAATTGATTCGATGGGATTCGACGCCATTCGACGTGATTTGTCTCGTTTCGTCTCCATTCAGCTTGATTCGACTCTGTTCTACTCTACTCTATTCTACTCTACACTATTCTGCTCTGCTCTACCCTTTTCTACTCTATTCTATTGTATCCTTTCCATTCTCTTCTACTGTGTTCAAGTCTACTCTATTCCATCCTACCCTCATCTAATCTATTCTACTGGATTCGATTCCACGCATCTCGATGCGATTCGGCTCAAATCGGCTCCTTTCCACTCCATTCATCCCCAATCGGCTCAAATCGGTTCGATTCAGCTCTAATCGGCTCCATTCGGCTCCAGTCAGCTCCAATAGGCTCTATTCAGCTCTATTCGGCTCTATTAGACTCTACTCAACTCTATTATCTCTTTTCGACTCCACTCGACTCCATGCTACACCATTCTACTCCATCCTAAACTATTCTCTACTGTATTGTATTGTACTCTACCCTACTCTAGTCTATTCTAATGGATTGGATTGGATTGGATTGGATTGGATTGGATTGGAATTGATCAGATTCAATGCAATTCGACGGGATTCGACGCGATACGGCACGATTCCACGGGATTCGGCGTGATTCGTCTTGGTTTCTATCCATTTAGCTCTTTTGGGCTCTATTTGGCTCTATTCGGCAATGTTCGACTCTGCTCTACTCTACTCTTCTATACTCTGCTCGTCTCGACCCTATTCTTTCAGTTCTGTTCTCTTCTCTTCTGTTCTACTGCACTCTATTCTACCCTACCCTACCCTAACTTAGCCTACTGTAATCTGTTCTATGCTATTCGACACACTTGAATGGGATTCGACCTGATTCGGGTCATATCGGCTCGATTCATCTCCTTTCTGCTCCATTAAACTCGATTCGGCTCTTTTCCACTCTATTCGGCTCTTTTTGGCAGTATTCGACTCTATTTGACTCTAGTCTACTCGATTCTTTCTGTTCTGTTCTATTCTACTCTATTCTTCTCTACCCTACCGTAGCCTTACCTTCCCCACACTAATCTATTTGATTCGATTCGACACATTTCAAACGACTCGACATGATTCATCTCGATTCACCTTGAATTTGGTCAATTCGGCTGTATTCAGCTCTGTTTGGCTCTTTTCGGCTCTCTTCAACTCAATTTGACTCTATTCTACTGGACCCGACTCTACTTAATTCTATTCTCTTCTTTCTATTGTGTTCTGTTGTGTTGTAGTCTAGCCTCTCCTGCCGTACCCTCCTCTACTCTAATCTATTCGATTCAACGCATTTCGACGCGATTCCATGTGATTAGGCTTGAATCGGCTCGATTTAGCTCTATTTGGCTTGAATTGGGTCAATTCGTCTCGATTCTGCTCAATTCAGCATAATTAGGCTCGAGTGAACCTTATTCGGCCCTGTTCAGCTCTACTCAACCCTTTCTACTTTATTTGTCTCTATTTGGCTCCATTCAACTCCCTTCCACACCATTCTACTCTTTTCTACTCTATTCTATTCTGTTCTACCCTACCCTACTCTAACCTATTCTAATCGATTCGATTCATCACGATTTGTCTCCTTTCCTCTCCATTCGAATCGATTCGGCTTGAATTGGATCTATTCATCTATATTCTGCACTACCCGGCTCTGACTATTCCACTCTACTCAACTCTACTCCATTCTACTCTTGGTATTCTCTTCTGTTCTACTCTATTCTATTCTTCTGTGCCCTTCCCTACTGAATCCCAGTCTAACCTACACTACTCTAATCTATTCAATTTAATTCGATTCCATTCAGTTTGACACCATTCGACCCGATTTGAGACAATTCGACGGGATTCGGTGAGATTCCGCGAGATTTGATGCGTTTTGGTGGGATTTGATGGAGTTCGACGAGATCCGATGCAATAGGATCTCGTGTGTTTTGGCTCGATTTTGCTGGGTTCAGTTTGTCTCTATCTGGCTCATTTCAGCTCCACTAGGCTCCATTCATCCCGAAGCTGGTCGACTCGACTCGATTCGGCTCATTTTGGTCATATGTGGTCCTATTCAGCGTTATTCGGCTCTATTCAACTCTTTTCTACTCTCTGCATCTCTGTTCGAATCCATTTGACTCCATTCCACACCATTCTATTCCATTCTACACTACTGTATTCTACAAAACCCTCCCCCACCCTAGCCTATCCTAATCTAGTCTGCTCTTTTCTAGTCTCCTTTTCTATTTTCTCGATTCCATCCTATGCTACTCTACCATACCCTGCACTAAGCTAACCTACCCTGACCTATGCTGTTCTATTCTATTTCCTTCTATTTTCTCTGTTCCACCGTATGCTTCCCTACCCTATGCTACCCCACCGTACCATACTCTACTACTTAGGGTTACTTAATAAGGGTCCTAATTAAGGGGAGTAGTTCGGGCAAGGGTACTCCTTAAGGCAAGTGTACTAGTTCAGGCTACTAGTTAAGGCCAGGCTACTAGTTAAGGCCAGGCTACTAGTTAAGGCATGGGTACTTGTTGAGGGTACTGGTTAAGGCAAGGGTACCAGTTCAGGCTACTTGTTAAGGACATACTACTAGTGAAGGCAAGGGTACTAGTGAAGACTACTGGTTAAGGCAAGGGTACTTGTTAGGACTACTAGTTAAGGCAAGGGTACTAGATTAGGCTAAGAGTTCAGGCAAGGGTACTCGTTCAGATTACTGACTTAGGGTACTATTCAAGACTAGTTGTCTAGGCTACTGCTCTATGCCACTAGTCTAGCTGACTAGTCCAGCTTACTAGTCTAGGCTTCTACTCTAGCCTTCTCTTGTCTACTCTAATGTAGTCTACTTGCATCTACCCTAGTCTTCCTATCATAAACTACCCTACCCTAACCTATTCTAATCGATTCCATTTGATTCGATTCAAAGCATTTCGATGCGACCGGACACCATCACGCTTGAGTCGGCTCGATTCCGCAACATCAGCTCGATTCAGCTCGATTTGGCTCGAATCGCTTCAATTCAGCTCGTTTCCACTCGTTTCAGCCTTATTCGGCCCTATTTGGCTCGATTCGACTCTTTTCTACTCTATTTGTCTCTGTTCGACTCCATTTGACTCCACTCTTCTCCATTCTACGCTATTCTACTCTGTTCTGTTCTACTCTACCCTACGATGCTCTAATCTATTCGATTGGATGCGATTCGAAGCAATTCGGTGTGATTCATCTCGTTTTGTTTCCATTTGACTCGATTCGGCCAGAATTGGCTCTATTCAGCTATATCCTGCACTCTTTGACTCTGTTTGACTCAATTCTACTCTGCTCTACTCTTGTCTGCTTTACTCTCTCTACTCTACCCTACTGTACTATATTCTATTCTGTACTATTCTGTTCTATTCTACCCACCCGCCCCTCCCCTACCCTTCCCTAATCTATTTGATTAGATTCGATGTGACGTATTTCCACGCGATTTGACGCGATTAGGCTTGAATCAGCTCGATTCAGTTCGAATCGGCTCTATTCGGCTCGACTTGGCTCCATTTCACTCCATTCGGCTCGATTAGGCTCGAATTCCATCGATTCTGCTGGATTCTGCTCAATTAGGCCTTATTTGGGCCTATTCGGCCCTATTCTGCTCTATTCGACTCTTTTGTACTCTATTCATATCTATCCGTCTCTATTGGACTCCGTTCAACTCCATTCCTCACTATTTTCCTCTCTTCTATTCTACCCTTCCCTACCCTAATCTCTTCTAATCGATTCGATTTGATTTGACGCGATTCGAAGCAACCGGACGTGATTCGTCTCGTTTTGTCTCCACTCGGCTCAATTCGGCTATGTTCTCTGTCTTTGACTCTATTCTATTCTGTTGTATTCTTTCTGTTCTGCTCTATTCTCCCCTATTCTGTTGTACTCTATTCTATTCTACCCTACCCGACCCAACGGCACCCCACCCGAACCTACCCTACTTTAATCTATTGGATTCAATTGGATTCCGTGCGAAGCGATTTGATAGGACTTGACTGGATTCGGCAAGATCTGAAGGGATTTGATGAGATTCCATGCGACTCGACGTGATTCAGTAGGATTCTCTGAGGTTTGACACAATTCGAAGTTATTCGACGTGATTCGATGGGATTCGACACGATATGAAGCGATTTGATTCAAAACGATGTGACTCGACTCGATTCGACCTGATTCGATTCGACGCTGTTCGGTGACAGTCAGTGCGATTCTGCTTGATTCCGCTCGATTAGGTGTGATTCGGCAGTATAAAGCTCTTTTCGGCTGTATTCAGCTCCATTCGTCTCTATTCAGCTTATTCGGCTCTATTCGACTGTATTCGACTCTACTCTTTTCCACTCTATTCTACTCGATTCTATTCCTTCTATTCTGTTCTAATCTCTTCTATTCCACTCTACTCTGTTCTATTCTACCCTCCCCTTCCCTCCCCTCCCCTTCTCTAATCTATACGTCTTGATTGGATTTGACGCGTTGAACGCGATTGGAGGCGATGAAGCTTGAATCGGCTCGATTCGGCTCGATTTGGCTCTATTCGGCTCAGTTAGGCTCCATTCAGCTTGTTTGGGCTTGAATCGCTTCGAATCTGCTCGATTTGGCCTTCTTCGGCCCTATTCTGCTCTATTCGACTCTTTTCTACTCTATTCGTTTCTATTTGACTCCATTCTACTCCATTCTATTCATTCCACACTATTCTACACTATTCTACTCTATTCTGCTCTACCCTACCCAACACCACTCTAATTTACTCTACTTGCTTCTACACGATTCCTCTCATTTTGTCTGCATTTGGCTCTATTCAGCTCTATTCTACTCTTCTCTACTCTATTGTATTGTTTCTACTCTGTTCTGTACTATTCTACTCTATTCTACCCTACCCTATGCTACCCAACTCTAAGGTATTGTAATCCACTTGATTGGATTTGATTCAACCCATTTCGACGCGATTCGGCTCGATTTGGCTCTGTTCAAATCTATTCTACTCTACTCTACTCCCCTCTATTCTACTCTAGCCTACTCTTTTCTGTATTCGTTCTGTGTTGTTCTGTTCTATTTTGTTGTGTTCTGTTCTGTCTTATTCTATTCTACTCTATTCTACCCTACTCTAGCCTACCCGAACCTCCCCTACTCTAGTCTATTCAATTGAATTCGAGAAATTTTGACGCGACTAGGGGCCGAATCGGTGTGATTCATGTCCATTCGGCTCCATTTGTCTCGAATAGTGTCGATTCAGCTCGATTAGGCTCGATTTGGCTCCATTAGGCTCGATTCACTGGATTCGGCTCGATTTCGCTCAATTCAGCTCGATTTGGCCCTCTTTGGCCCTCTTCGGCTCTCTTCAGCTCTTTTCTACTCTACTCGATTCCGTTGCACACCATTCTACTCCATTCTACGCTCTTCTACTATACCCTACTGTAATTGATTCGATGGGATTCGACGCCATTCGACGTGATTTGTCTCGTTTCGTCTCCATTCAGCTTGATTCGACTCTGTTCTACTCTACTCTATTCTACTCTACACTATTCTGCTCTGCTCTACCCTTTTCTACTCTATTCTATTGTATCCTTTCCATTCTCTTCTACTGTGTTCAAGTCTACTCTATTCCATCCTACCCTCATCTAATCTATTCTACTGGATTCGATTCCACGCATCTCGATGCGATTCGGCTCAAATCGGCTCCTTTCCACTCCATTCATCCCCAATCGGCTCAAATCGGTTCGATTCAGCTCTAATCGGCTCCATTCGGCTCCAGTCAGCTCCAATAGGCTCTATTCAGCTCTATTCGGCTCTATTAGACTCTACTCAACTCTATTATCTCTTTTCGACTCCACTCGACTCCATGCTACACCATTCTACTCCATCCTAAACTATTCTCTACTGTATTGTATTGTACTCTACCCTACTCTAGTCTATTCTAATGGATTGGATTGGATTGGATTGGATTGGATTGGAATTGATCAGATTCAATGCAATTCGACGGGATTCGACGCGATACGGCACGATTCCACGGGATTCGGCGTGATTCGTCTTGGTTTCTATCCATTTAGCTCTTTTGGGCTCTATTTGGCTCTATTCGGCAATGTTCGACTCTGCTCTACTCTACTCTTCTATACTCTGCTCGTCTCGACCCTATTCTTTCAGTTCTGTTCTCTTCTCTTCTGTTCTACTGCACTCTATTCTACCCTACCCTACCCTAACTTAGCCTACTGTAATCTGTTCTATGCTATTCGACACACTTGAATGGGATTCGACCTGATTCGGGTCATATCGGCTCGATTCATCTCCTTTCTGCTCCATTAAACTCGATTCGGCTCTTTTCCACTCTATTCGGCTCTTTTTGGCAGTATTCGACTCTATTTGACTCTAGTCTACTCGATTCTTTCTGTTCTGTTCTATTCTACTCTATTCTTCTCTACCCTACCGTAGCCTTACCTTCCCCACACTAATCTATTTGATTCGCTTCGACACATTTCAAACGACTCGACATGATTCATCTCGATTCACCTTGAATTTGGTCAATTCGGCTGTATTCAGCTCTGTTTGGCTCTTTTCGGCTCTCTTCAACTCAATTTGACTCTATTCTACTGGACCCGACTCTACTTAATTCTATTCTCTTCTTTCTATTGTGTTCTGTTGTGTTGTAGTCTAGCCTCTCCTGCCGTACCCTCCTCTACTCTAATCTATTCGATTCAACGCATTTCGACGCGATTCCATGTGATTAGGCTTGAATCGGCTCGATTTAGCTCTATTTGGCTTGAATTGGGTCAATTCGTCTCGATTCTGCTCAATTCAGCATAATTAGGCTCGAGTGAACCTTATTCGGCCCTGTTCAGCTCTACTCAACCCTTTCTACTTTATTTGTCTCTATTTGGCTCCATTCAACTCCCTTCCACACCATTCTACTCTTTTCTACTCTATTCTATTCTGTTCTACCCTACCCTACTCTAACCTATTCTAATCGATTCGATTCATCACGATTTGTCTCCTTTCCTCTCCATTCGAATCGATTCGGCTTGAATTGGATCTATTCATCTATATTCTGCACTACCCGGCTCTGACTATTCCACTCTACTCAACTCTACTCCATTCTACTCTTGGTATTCTCTTCTGTTCTACTCTATTCTATTCTTCTGTGCCCTTCCCTACTGAATCCCAGTCTAACCTACACTACTCTAATCTATTCAATTTAATTCGATTCCATTCAGTTTGACACCATTCGACCCGATTTGAGACAATTCGACGGGATTCGGTGAGATTCCGCGAGATTTGATGCGTTTTGGTGGGATTTGATGGAGTTCGACGAGATCCGATGCAATAGGATCTCGTGTGTTTTGGCTCGATTTTGCTGGGTTCAGTTTGTCTCTATCTGGCTCATTTCAGCTCCACTAGGCTCCATTCATCCCGAAGCTGGTCGACTCGACTCGATTCGGCTCATTTTGGTCATATGTGGTCCTATTCAGCGTTATTCGGCTCTATTCAACTCTTTTCTACTCTCTGCATCTCTGTTCGAATCCATTTGACTCCATTCCACACCATTCTATTCCATTCTACACTACTGTATTCTACAAAACCCTCCCCCACCCTAGCCTATCCTAATCTAGTCTGCTCTTTTCTAGTCTCCTTTTCTATTTTCTCGATTCCATCCTATGCTACTCTACCATACCCTGCACTAAGCTAACCTACCCTGACCTATGCTGTTCTATTCTATTTCCTTCTATTTTCTCTGTTCCACCGTATGCTTCCCTACCCTATGCTACCCCACCGTACCATACTCTACTACTTAGGGTTACTTAATAAGGGTCCTAATTAAGGGGAGTAGTTCGGGCAAGGGTACTCCTTAAGGCAAGTGTACTAGTTCAGGCTACTAGTTAAGGCCAGGCTACTAGTTAAGGCCAGGCTACTAGTTAAGGCATGGGTACTTGTTGAGGGTACTGGTTAAGGCAAGGGTACCAGTTCAGGCTACTTGTTAAGGACATACTACTAGTGAAGGCAAGGGTACTAGTGAAGACTACTGGTTAAGGCAAGGGTACTTGTTAGGACTACTAGTTAAGGCAAGGGTACTAGATTAGGCTAAGAGTTCAGGCAAGGGTACTCGTTCAGATTACTGACTTAGGGTACTATTCAAGACTAGTTGTCTAGGCTACTGCTCTATGCCACTAGTCTAGCTGACTAGTCCAGCTTACTAGTCTAGGCTTCTACTCTAGCCTTCTCTTGTCTACTCTAATGTAGTCTACTTGCATCTACCCTAGTCTTCCTATCATAAACTACCCTACCCTAACCTATTCTAATCGATTCCATTTGATTCGATTCAAAGCATTTTGATGCGACCGGACACCATCACGCTTGAGTCGGCTCGATTCCGCAACATCAGCTCGATTCAGCTCGATTTGGCTCGAATCGCTTCAATTCAGCTCGTTTCCACTCGGTTCAGCCTTATTCGGCCCTATTTGGCTCGATTCGACTCTTTTCTACTCTATTTGTCTCTGTTCGACTCCATTTGACTCCACTCTTCTCCATTCTACGCTATTCTACTCTGTTCTGTTCTACTCTACCCTACGATGCTCTAATCTATTCGATTGGATGCGATTCGAAGCAATTCGGTGTGATTCATCTCGTTTTGTTTCCATTTGACTCGATTCGGCCAGAATTGGCTCTATTCAGCTATATCCTGCACTCTTTGACTCTGTTTGACTCAATTCTACTCTGCTCTACTCTTGTCTGCTTTACTCTCTCTACTCTACCCTACTGTACTATATTCTATTCTGTACTATTCTGTTCTATTCTACCCACCCGCCCCTCCCCTACCCTTCCCTAATCTATTTGATTAGATTCGATGTGACGTATTTCCACGCGATTTGACGCGATTAGGCTTGAATCAGCTCGATTCAGTTCGAATCGGCTCTATTCGGCTCGACTTGGCTCCATTTCACTCCATTCGGCTCGATTAGGCTCGAATTCCATCGATTCTGCTGGATTCTGCTCAATTAGGCCTTATTTGGGCCTATTCGGCCCTATTCTGCTCTATTAGACTCTTTTGTACTCTATTCATATCTATCCGTCTCTATTGGACTCCGTTCAACTCCATTCCTCACTATTTTCCTCTCTTCTATTCTACCCTTCCCTACCCTAATCTCTTCTAATCGATTCGATTTGATTTGACGCGATTCGAAGCAACCGGACGTGATTCGTCTCGTTTTGTCTCCACTCGGCTCAATTCGGCTATGTTCTCTGTCTTTGACTCTATTCTATTCTGTTGTATTCTTTCTGTTCTGCTCTATTCTCCCCTATTCTGTTGTACTCTATTCTATTCTACCCTACCCGACCCAACGGCACCCCACCCGAACCTACCCTACTTTAATCTATTGGATTCAATTGGATTCCGTGCAAAGCGATTTGATAGGACTTGACTGGATTCGGCAAGATCTGAAGGGATTTGATGAGATTCCATGCGACTCGACGTGATTCAGTAGGATTCTCTGAGGTTTGACACAATTCGAAGTTATTCGACGTGATTCGATGGGATTCGACACGATATGAAGCGATTTGATTCAAAACGATGTGACTCGACTCGATTCGACCTGATTCGATTCGACGCTGTTCGGTGACAGTCAGTGGGATTCTGCTTGATTCCGCTCGATTAGGTGTGATTCGGCAGTATAAAGCTCTTTTCGGCTGTATTCAGCTCCATTCGTCTCTATTCAGCTTATTCGGCTCTATTCGACTGTATTCGACTCTACTCTTTTCCACTCTATTCTACTCGATTCTATTCCTTCTATTCTGTTCTAATCTCTTCTATTCCACTCTACTCTGTTCTATTCTACCCTCCCCTTCCCTCCCCTCCCCTTCTCTAATCTATACGTCTTGATTGGATTTGACGCGTTGAACGCGATTCGAGGCGATGAAGCTTGAATCGGCTCGATTCGGCTCGATTTGGCTCTATTCGGCTCAGTTAGGCTCCATTCAGCTTGTTTGGGCTTGAATCGCTTCGAATCTGCTCGATTTGGCCTTCTTCGGCCCTATTCTGCTCTATTCGACTCTTTTCTACTCTATTCGTTTCTATTTGACTCCATTCTACTCCATTCTATTCATTCCACACTATTCTACACTATTCTACTCTATTCTGCTCTACCCTACCCAACACCACTCTAATTTACTCTACTTGCTTCTACACGATTCCTCTCATTTTGTCTGCATTTGGCTCTATTCAGCTCTATTCTACTCTTCTCTACTCTATTGTATTGTTTCTACTCTGTTCTGTACTATTCTACTCTATTCTACCCTACCCTATGCTACCCAACTCTAAGGTATTGTAATCCACTTGATTGGATTTGATTCAACCCATTTCGACGCGATTCGGCCGATTTGGCTCTGTTCAAATCTATTCTACTCTACTCTACTCCCCTCTATTCTACTCTAGCCTACTCTTTTCTGTATTCGTTCTGTGTTGTTCTGTTCTATTTTGTTGTGTTCTGTTCTGTTTTATTCTATTCTACTCTATTCTACCCTACTCTAGCCTACCCGAACCTCCCCTACTCTAGTCTATTCAATTGAATTCGAGAAATTTTGACGCGACTAGGGGCCGAATCGGTGTGATTCATGTCCATTCGGCTCCATTTGTCTCGAATAGTGTCGATTCAGCTCGATTAGGCTCGATTTGGCTCCATTAGGCTCGATTCACTGGATTCGGCTCGATTTCGCTCAATTCAGCTCGATTTGGCCCTCTTTGGCCCTCTTCGGCTCTCTTCAGCTCTTTTCTACTCTACTCGATTCCGTTGCACACCATTCTACTCCATTCTACGCTCTTCTACTATACCCTACTGTAATTGATTCGATGGGATTCGACGCCATTCGACGTGATTTGTCTCGTTTCGTCTCCATTCAGCTTGATTCGACTCTGTTCTACTCTACTCTATTCTACTCTACACTATTCTGCTCTGCTCTACCCTTTTCTACTCTATTCTATTGTATCCTTTCCATTCTCTTCTACTGTGTTCAAGTCTACTCTATTCCATCCTACCCTCATCTAATCTATTCTACTGGATTCGATTCCACGCATCTCGATGCGATTCGGCTCAAATCGGCTCCTTTCCACTCCATTCATCCCCAATCGGCTCAAATCGGTTCGATTCAGCTCTAATCGGCTCCATTCGGCTCCAGTCAGCTCCAATAGGCTCTATTCAGCTCTATTCGGCTCTATTAGACTCTACTCAACTCTATTATCTCTTTTCGACTCCACTCGACTCCATGCTACACCATTCTACTCCATCCTAAACTATTCTCTACTGTATTGTATTGTACTCTACCCTACTCTAGTCTATTCTAATGGATTGGATTGGATTGGATTGGATTGGATTGGAATTGATCAGATTCAATGCAATTCGACGGGATTCGACGCGATACGGCACGATTCCACGGGATTCGGCGTGATTCGTCTTGGTTTCTATCCATTTCGCTCTTTTGGGCTCTATTTGGCTCTATTCGGCAATGTTCGACTCTGCTCTACTCTACTCTTCTATACTCTGCTCGTCTCGACCCTATTCTTTCAGTTCTGTTCTCTTCTCTTCTGTTCTACTGCACTCTATTCTACCCTACCCTACCCTAACTTAGCCTACTGTAATCTGTTCTATGCTATTCGACACACTTGAATGGGATTCGACCTGATTCGGGTCATATCGGCTCGATTCATCTCCTTTCTGCTCCATTAAACTCGATTCGGTTCTATTCGGCTCTTTTCCACTCTATTCGGCTCTTTTTGGCAGTATTCGACTCTATTTGACTCTAGTCTACTCGATTCTTTCTGTTCTGTTCTATTCTACTCTATTCTTCTCTACCCTACCGTAGCCTTACCTTCCCCACACTAATCTATTTGATTCGATTCGACACATTTCAAACGACTCGACATGATTCATCTCGATTCACCTTGAATTTGGTCAATTCGGCTGTATTCAGCTCTGTTTGGCTCTTTTCGGCTCTCTTCAACTCAATTTGACTCTATTCTACTGGACCCGACTCTACTTAATTCTATTCTCTTCTTTCTATTGTGTTCTGTTGTGTTGTAGTCTAGCCTCTCCTGCCGTACCCTCCTCTACTCTAATCTATTCGATTCAACGCATTTCGACGCGATTCCATGTGATTAGGCTTGAATCGGCTCGATTTAGCTCTATTTGGCTTGAATTGGGTCAATTCGTCTCGATTCTGCTCAATTCAGCATAATTAGGCTCGAGTGAACCTTATTCGGCCCTGTTCAGCTCTACTCAACCCTTTCTACTTTATTTGTCTCTATTTGGCTCCATTCAACTCCCTTCCACACCATTCTACTCTTTTCTACTCTATTCTATTCTGTTCTACCCTACCCTACTCTAACCTATTCTAATCGATTCGATTCATCACGATTTGTCTCCTTTCCTCTCCATTCGAATCGATTCGGCTTGAATTGGATCTATTCATCTATATTCTGCACTACCCGGCTCTGACTATTCCACTCTACTCAACTCTACTCCATTCTACTCTTGGTATTCTCTTCTGTTCTACTCTATTCTATTCTTCTGTGCCCTTCCTTACTGAATCCCAGTCTAACCTACACTACTCTAATCTATTCAATTTAATTCGATTCCATTCAGTTTGACACCATTCGACCCGATTTGAGACAATTCGACGGGATTCGGTGAGATTCCGCGAGATTTGATGCGTTTTGGTGGGATTTGATGGAGTTCGACGAGATCCGATGCAATAGGATCTCGTGTGTTTTGGCTCGATTTTGCTGGGTTCAGTTTGTCTCTATCTGGCTCATTTCAGCTCCACTAGGCTCCATTCATCCCGAAGCTGGTCGACTCGACTCGATTCGGCTCATTTTGGTCATATGTGGTCCTATTCAGCGTTATTCGGCTCTATTCAACTCTTTTCTACTCTCTGCATCTCTGTTCGAATCCATTTGACTCCATTCCACACCATTCTATTCCATTCTACACTACTGTATTCTACAAAACCCTCCCCCACCCTAGCCTATCCTAATCTAGTCTGCTCTTTTCTAGTCTCCTTTTCTATTTTCTCGATTCCATCCTATGCTACTCTACCATACCCTGCACTAAGCTAACCTACCCTGACCTATGCTGTTCTATTCTATTTCCTTCTATTTTCTCTGTTCCACCGTATGCTTCCCTACCCTATGCTACCCCACCGTACCATACTCTACTACTTAGGGTTACTTAATAAGGGTCCTAATTAAGGGGAGTAGTTCGGGCAAGGGTACTCCTTAAGGCAAGTGTACTAGTTCAGGCTACTAGTTAAGGCCAGGCTACTAGTTAAGGCCAGGCTACTAGTTAAGGCATGGGTACTTGTTGAGGGTACTGGTTAAGGCAAGGGTACCAGTTCAGGCTACTTGTTAAGGACATACTACTAGTGAAGGCAAGGGTACTAGTGAAGACTACTGGTTAAGGCAAGGGTACTTGTTAGGACTACTAGTTAAGGCAAGGGTACTAGATTAGGCTAAGAGTTCAGGCAAGGGTACTCGTTCAGATTACTGACTTAGGGTACTATTCAAGACTAGTTGTCTAGGCTACTGCTCTATGCCACTAGTCTAGCTGACTAGTCCAGCTTACTAGTCTAGGCTTCTACTCTAGCCTTCTCTTGTCTACTCTAATGTAGTCTACTTGCATCTACCCTAGTCTTCCTATCATAAACTACCCTACCCTAACCTATTCTAATCGATTCCATTTGATTCGATTCAAAGCATTTTGATGCGACCGGACACCATCACGCTTGAGTCGGCTCGATTCCGCAACATCAGCTCGATTCAGCTCGATTTGGCTCGAATCGCTTCAATTCAGCTCGTTTCCACTCGGTTCAGCCTTATTCGGCCCTATTTGGCTCGATTCGACTCTTTTCTACTCTATTTGTCTCTGTTCGACTCCATTTGACTCCACTCTTCTCCATTCTACGCTATTCTACTCTGTTCTGTTCTACTCTACCCTACGATGCTCTAATCTATTCGATTGGATGCGATTCGAAGCAATTCGGTGTGATTCATCTCGTTTTGTTTCCATTTGACTCGATTCGGCCAGAATTGGCTCTATTCAGCTATATCCTGCACTCTTTGACTCTGTTTGACTCAATTCTACTCTGCTCTACTCTTGTCTGCTTTACTCTCTCTACTCTACCCTACTGTACTATATTCTATTCTGTACTATTCTGTTCTATTCTACCCACCCGCCCCTCCCCTACCCTTCCCTAATCTATTTGATTAGATTCGATGTGACGTATTTCCACGCGATTTGACGCGATTAGGCTTGAATCAGCTCGATTCAGTTCGAATCGGCTCTATTCGGCTCGACTTGGCTCCATTTCACTCCATTCGGCTCGATTAGGCTCGAATTCCATCGATTCTGCTGGATTCTGCTCAATTAGGCCTTATTTGGGCCTATTCGGCCCTATTCTGCTCTATTAGACTCTTTTGTACTCTATTCATATCTATCCGTCTCTATTGGACTCCGTTCAACTCCATTCCTCACTATTTTCCTCTCTTCTATTCTACCCTTCCCTACCCTAATCTCTTCTAATCGATTCGATTTGATTTGACGCGATTCGAAGCAACCGGACGTGATTCGTCTCGTTTTGTCTCCACTCGGCTCAATTCGGCTATGTTCTCTGTCTTTGACTCTATTCTATTCTGTTGTATTCTTTCTGTTCTGCTCTATTCTCCCCTATTCTGTTGTACTCTATTCTATTCTACCCTACCCGACCCAACGGCACCCCACCCGAACCTACCCTACTTTAATCTATTGGATTCAATTCGATTCCGTGCAAAGCGATTTGATAGGACTTGACTGGATTCGGCAAGATCTGAAGGGATTTGATGAGATTCCATGCGACTCGACGTGATTCAGTAGGATTCTCTGAGGTTTGACACAATTCGAAGTTATTCGACGTGATTCGATGGGATTCGACACGATATGAAGCGATTTGATTCAAAACGATGTGACTCGACTCGATTCGACCTGATTCGATTCGACGCTGTTCGGTGACAGTCAGTGCGATTCTGCTTGATTCCGCTCGATTAGGTGTGATTCGGCAGTATAAAGCTCTTTTCGGCTGTATTCAGCTCCATTCGTCTCTATTCAGCTTATTCGGCTCTATTCGACTGTATTCGACTCTACTCTTTTCCACTCTATTCTACTCGATTCTATTCCTTCTATTCTGTTCTAATCTCTTCTATTCCACTCTACTCTGTTCTATTCTACCCTCCCCTTCCCTCCCCTCCCCTTCTCTAATCTATACGTCTTGATTGGATTTGACGCGTTGAACGCGATTCGAGGCGATGAAGCTTGAATCGGCTCGATTCGGCTCGATTTGGCTCTATTCGGCTCAGTTAGGCTCCATTCAGCTTGTTTGGGCTTGAATCGCTTCGAATCTGCTCGATTTGGCCTTCTTCGGCCCTATTCTGCTCTATTCGACTCTTTTCTACTCTATTCGTTTCTATTTGACTCCATTCTACTCCATTCTATTCATTCCACACTATTCTACACTATTCTACTCTATTCTGCTCTACCCTACCCAACACCACTCTAATTTACTCTACTTGCTTCTACACGATTCCTCTCATTTTGTCTGCATTTGGCTCTATTCAGCTCTATTCTACTCTTCTCTACTCTATTGTATTGTTTCTACTCTGCTCTGTACTATTCTACTCTATTCTACCCTACCCTATGCTACCCAACTCTAAGGTATTGTAATCCACTTGATTGGATTTGATTCAACCCATTTCGACGCGATTCGGCTCGATTTGGCTCTGTTCAAATCTATTCTACTCTACTCTACTCCCCTCTATTCTACTCTAGCCTACTCTTTTCTGTATTCGTCCTGTGTTGTTCTGTTCTATTTTGTTGTGTTCTGTTCTGTCTTATTCTATTCTACTCTATTCTACCCTACTCTAGCCTACCCGAACCTCCCCTACTCTAGTCTATTCAATTGAATTCGAGAAATTTTGACGCGACTAGGGGCCGAATCGGTGTGATTCATGTCCATTCGGCTCCATTTGTCTCGAATAATGTCGATTCAGCTCGATTAGGCTCGATTTGGCTCCATTAGGCTCGATTCACTGGATTCGGCTCGATTTCGCTCAATTCAGCTCGATTTGGCCCTCTTTGGCCCTCTTCGGCTCTCTTCAGCTCTTTTCTACTCTACTCGATTCCGTTGCACACCATTCTACTCCATTCTACGCTCTTCTACTATACCCTACTGTAATTGATTCGATGGGATTCGACGCCATTCGACGTGATTTGTCTCGTTTCGTCTCCATTCAGCTTGATTCGACTCTGTTCTACTCTACTCTATTCTACTCTACACTATTCTGCTCTGCTCTACCCTTTTCTACTCTATTCTATTGTATCCTTTCCATTCTCTTCTACTGTGTTCAAGTCTACTCTATTCCATCCTACCCTCATCTAATCTATTCTACTGGATTCGATTCCACGCATCTCGATGCGATTCGGCTCAAATCGGCTCCTTTCCACTCCATTCATCCCCAATCGGCTCAAATCGGTTCGATTCAGCTCTAATCGGCTCCATTCGGCTCCAGTCAGCTCCAATAGGCTCTATTCAGCTCTATTCGGCTCTATTAGACTCTACTCAACTCTATTATCTCTTTTCGACTCCACTCGACTCCATGCTACACCATTCTACTCCATCCTAAACTATTCTCTACTGTATTGTATTGTACTCTACCCTACTGTAGTCTATTCTAATGGATTGGATTGGATTGGATTGGAATTGATCAGATTCAATGCAATTCGACGGGATTCGACGCGATACGGCACGATTCCACGGGATTCGGCGTGATTCGTCTTGGTTTCTATCCATTTAGCTCTTTTGGGCTCTATTTGGCTCTATTCGGCAATGTTCGACTCTGCTCTACTCTACTCTTCTATACTCTGCTCGTCTCGACCCTATTCTTTCAGTTCTGTTCTCTTCTCTTCTGTTCTACTGCACTCTATTCTACCCTACCCTACCCTAACTTAGCCTACTGTAATCTGTTCTATGCTATTCGACACACTTGAATGGGATTCGACCTGATTCGGGTCATATCGGCTCGATTCATCTCCTTTCTGCTCCATTAAACTCGATTCGGTTCTATTCGGCTCTTTTCCACTCTATTCGGCTCTTTTTGGCAGTATTCGACTCTATTTGACTCTAGTCTACTCGATTCTTTCTGTTCTGTTCTATTCTACTCTATTCTTCTCTACCCTACCGTAGCCTTACCTTCCCCACACTAATCTATTTGATTCGATTCGACACATTTCAAACGACTCGACATGATTCATCTCGATTCACCTTGAATTTGGTCAATTCGGCTGTATTCAGCTCTGTTTGGCTCTTTTCGGCTCTCTTCAACTCAATTTGACTCTATTCTACTGGACCCGACTCTACTTAATTCTATTCTCTTCTTTCTATTGTGTTCTGTTGTGTTGTAGTCTAGCCTCTCCTGCCGTACCCTCCTCTACTCTAATCTATTCGATTCAACGCATTTCGACGCGATTCCATGTGATTAGGCTTGAATCGGCTCGATTTAGCTCTATTTGGCTTGAATTGGGTCAATTCGTCTCGATTCTGCTCAATTCAGCATAATTAGGCTCGAGTGAACCTTATTCGGCCCTGTTCAGCTCTACTCAACCCTTTCTACTTTATTTGTCTCTATTTGGCTCCATTCAACTCCCTTCCACACCATTCTACTCTTTTCTACTCTATTCTATTCTGTTCTACCCTACCCTACTCTAACCTATTCTAATCGATTCGATTCATCACGATTTGTCTCCTTTCCTCTCCATTCGAATCGATTCGGCTTGAATTGGATCTATTCATCTATATTCTGCACTACCCGGCTCTGACTATTCCACTCTACTCAACTCTACTCCATTCTACTCTTGGTATTCTCTTCTGTTCTACTCTATTCTATTCTTCTGTGCCCTTCCTTACTGAATCCCAGTCTAACCTACACTACTCTAATCTATTCAATTTAATTCGATTCCATTCAGTTTGACACCATTCGACCCGATTTGAGACAATTCGACGGGATTCGGTGAGATTCCGCGAGATTTGATGCGTTTTGGTGGGATTTGATGGAGTTCGACGAGATCCGATGCAATAGGATCTCGTGTGTTTTGGCTCGATTTTGCTGGGTTCAGTTTGTCTCTATCTGGCTCATTTCAGCTCCACTAGGCTCCATTCATCCCGAAGCTGGTCGACTCGACTCGATTCGGCTCATTTTGGTCATATGTGGTCCTATTCAGCGTTATTCGGCTCTATTCAACTCTTTTCTACTCTCTGCATCTCTGTTCGAATCCATTTGACTCCATTCCACACCATTCTATTCCATTCTACACTACTGTATTCTACAAAACCCTCCCCCACCCTAGCCTATCCTAATCTAGTCTGCTCTTTTCTAGTCTCCTTTTCTATTTTCTCGATTCCATCCTATGCTACTCTACCATACCCTGCACTAAGCTAACCTACCCTGACCTATGCTGTTCTATTCTATTTCCTTCTATTTTCTCTGTTCCACCGTATGCTTCCCTACCCTATGCTACCCCACCGTACCATACTCTACTACTTAGGGTTACTTAATAAGGGTCCTAATTAAGGGGAGTAGTTCGGGCAAGGGTACTCCTTAAGGCAAGTGTACTAGTTCAGGCTACTAGTTAAGGCCAGGCTACTAGTTAAGGCCAGGCTACTAGTTAAGGCATGGGTACTTGTTGAGGGTACTGGTTAAGGCAAGGGTACCAGTTCAGGCTACTTGTTAAGGACATACTACTAGTGAAGGCAAGGGTACTAGTGAAGACTACTGGTTAAGGCAAGGGTACTTGTTAGGACTACTAGTTAAGGCAAGGGTACTAGATTAGGCTAAGAGTTCAGGCAAGGGTACTCGTTCAGATTACTGACTTAGGGTACTATTCAAGACTAGTTGTCTAGGCTACTGCTCTATGCCACTAGTCTAGCTGACTAGTCCAGCTTACTAGTCTAGGCTTCTACTCTAGCCTTCTCTTGTCTACTCTAATGTAGTCTACTTGCATCTACCCTAGTCTTCCTATCATAAACTACCCTACCCTAACCTATTCTAATCGATTCCATTTGATTCGATTCAAAGCATTTTGATGCGACCGGACACCATCACGCTTGAGTCGGCTCGATTCCGCAACATCAGCTCGATTCAGCTCGATTTGGCTCGAATCGCTTCAATTCAGCTCGTTTCCACTCGGTTCAGCCTTATTCGGCCCTATTTGGCTCGATTCGACTCTTTTCTACTCTATTTGTCTCTGTTCGACTCCATTTGACTCCACTCTTCTCCATTCTACGCTATTCTACTCTGTTCTGTTCTACTCTACCCTACGATGCTCTAATCTATTCGATTGGATGCGATTCGAAGCAATTCGGTGTGATTCATCTCGTTTTGTTTCCATTTGACTCGATTCGGCCAGAATTGGCTCTATTCAGCTATATCCTGCACTCTTTGACTCTGTTTGACTCAATTCTACTCTGCTCTACTCTTGTCTGCTTTACTCTCTCTACTCTACCCTACTGTACTATATTCTATTCTGTACTATTCTGTTCTATTCTACCCACCCGCCCCTCCCCTACCCTTCCCTAATCTATTTGATTAGATTCGATGTGACGTATTTCCACGCGATTTGACGCGATTAGGCTTGAATCAGCTCGATTCAGTTCGAATCGGCTCTATTCGGCTCGACTTGGCTCCATTTCACTCCATTCGGCTCGATTAGGCTCGAATTCCATCGATTCTGCTGGATTCTGCTCAATTAGGCCTTATTTGGGCCTATTCGGCCCTATTCTGCTCTATTAGACTCTTTTGTACTCTATTCATATCTATCCGTCTCTATTGGACTCCGTTCAACTCCATTCCTCACTATTTTCCTCTCTTCTATTCTACCCTTCCCTACCCTAATCTCTTCTAATCGATTCGATTTGATTTGACGCGATTCGAAGCAACCGGACGTGATTCGTCTCGTTTTGTCTCCACTCGGCTCAATTCGGCTATGTTCTCTGTCTTTGACTCTATTCTATTCTGTTGTATTCTTTCTGTTCTGCTCTATTCTCCCCTATTCTGTTGTACTCTATTCTATTCTACCCTACCCGACCCAACGGCACCCCACCCGAACCTACCCTACTTTAATCTATTGGATTCAATTCGATTCCGTGCAAAGCGATTTGATAGGACTTGACTGGATTCGGCAAGATCTGAAGGGATTTGATGAGATTCCATGCGACTCGACGTGATTCAGTAGGATTCTCTGAGGTTTGACACAATTCGAAGTTATTCGACGTGATTCGATGGGATTCGACACGATATGAAGCGATTTGATTCAAAACGATGTGACTCGACTCGATTCGACCTGATTCGATTCGACGCTGTTCGGTGACAGTCAGTGCGATTCTGCTTGATTCCGCTCGATTAGGTGTGATTCGGCAGTATAAAGCTCTTTTCGGCTGTATTCAGCTCCATTCGTCTCTATTCAGCTTATTCGGCTCTATTCGACTGTATTCGACTCTACTCTTTTCCACTCTATTCTACTCGATTCTATTCCTTCTATTCTGTTCTAATCTCTTCTATTCCACTCTACTCTGTTCTATTCTACCCTCCCCTTCCCTCCCCTCCCCTTCTCTAATCTATACGTCTTGATTGGATTTGACGCGTTGAACGCGATTCGAGGCGATGAAGCTTGAATCGGCTCGATTCGGCTCGATTTGGCTCTATTCGGCTCAGTTAGGCTCCATTCAGCTTGTTTGGGCTTGAATCGCTTCGAATCTGCTCGATTTGGCCTTCTTCGGCCCTATTCTGCTCTATTCGACTCTTTTCTACTCTATTCGTTTCTATTTGACTCCATTCTACTCCATTCTATTCATTCCACACTATTCTACACTATTCTACTCTATTCTGCTCTACCCTACCCAACACCACTCTAATTTACTCTACTTGCTTCTACACGATTCCTCTCATTTTGTCTGCATTTGGCTCTATTCAGCTCTATTCTACTCTTCTCTACTCTATTGTATTGTTTCTACTCTGCTCTGTACTATTCTACTCTATTCTACCCTACCCTATGCTACCCAACTCTAAGGTATTGTAATCCACTTGATTGGATTTGATTCAACCCATTTCGACGCGATTCGGCTCGATTTGGCTCTGTTCAAATCTATTCTACTCTACTCTACTCCCCTCTATTCTACTCTAGCCTACTCTTTTCTGTATTCGTTCTGTGTTGTTCTGTTCTATTTTGTTGTGTTCTGTTCTGTCTTATTCTATTCTACTCTATTCTACCCTACTCTAGCCTACCCGAACCTCCCCTACTCTAGTCTATTCAATTGAATTCGAGAAATTTTGACGCGACTAGGGGCCGAATCGGTGTGATTCATGTCCATTCGGCTCCATTTGTCTCGAATAGTGTCGATTCAGCTCGATTAGGCTCGATTTGGCTCCATTAGGCTCGATTCACTGGATTCGGCTCGATTTCGCTCAATTCAGCTCGATTTGGCCCTCTTTGGCCCTCTTCGGCTCTCTTCAGCTCTTTTCTACTCTACTCGATTCCGTTGCACACCATTCTACTCCATTCTACGCTCTTCTACTATACCCTACTGTAATTGATTCGATGGGATTCGACGCCATTCGACGTGATTTGTCTCGTTTCGTCTCCATTCAGCTTGATTCGACTCTGTTCTACTCTACTCTATTCTACTCTACACTATTCTGCTCTGCTCTACCCTTTTCTACTCTATTCTATTGTATCCTTTCCATTCTCTTCTACTGTGTTCAAGTCTACTCTATTCCATCCTACCCTCATCTAATCTATTCTACTGGATTCGATTCCACGCATCTCGATGCGATTCGGCTCAAATCGGCTCCTTTCCACTCCATTCATCCCCAATCGGCTCAAATCGGTTCGATTCAGCTCTAATCGGCTCCATTCGGCTCCAGTCAGCTCCAATAGGCTCTATTCAGCTCTATTCGGCTCTATTAGACTCTACTCAACTCTATTATCTCTTTTCGACTCCACTCGACTCCATGCTACACCATTCTACTCCATCCTAAACTATTCTCTACTGTATTGTATTGTACTCTACCCTACTCTAGTCTATTCTAATGGATTGGATTGGATTGGATTGGAATTGATCAGATTCAATGCAATTCGACGGGATTCGACGCGATACGGCACGATTCCACGGGATTCGGCGTGATTCGTCTTGGTTTCTATCCATTTAGCTCTTTTGGGCTCTATTTGGCTCTATTCGGCAATGTTCGACTCTGCTCTACTCTACTCTTCTATACTCTGCTCGTCTCGACCCTATTCTTTCAGTTCTGTTCTCTTCTCTTCTGTTCTACTGCACTCTATTCTACCCTACCCTACCCTAACTTAGCCTACTGTAATCTGTTCTATGCTATTCGACACACTTGAATGGGATTCGACCTGATTCGGGTCATATCGGCTCGATTCATCTCCTTTCTGCTCCATTAAACTCGATTCGGTTCTATTCGGCTCTTTTCCACTCTATTCGGCTCTTTTTGGCAGTATTCGACTCTATTTGACTCTAGTCTACTCGATTCTTTCTGTTCTGTTCTATTCTACTCTATTCTTCTCTACCCTACCGTAGCCTTACCTTCCCCACACTAATCTATTTGATTCGATTCGACACATTTCAAACGACTCGACATGATTCATCTCGATTCACCTTGAATTTGGTCAATTCGGCTGTATTCAGCTCTGTTTGGCTCTTTTCGGCTCTCTTCAACTCAATTTGACTCTATTCTACTGGACCCGACTCTACTTAATTCTATTCTCTTCTTTCTATTGTGTTCTGTTGTGTTGTAGTCTAGCCTCTCCTGCCGTACCCTCCTCTACTCTAATCTATTCGATTCAACGCATTTCGACGCGATTCCATGTGATTAGGCTTGAATCGGCTCGATTTAGCTCTATTTGGCTTGAATTGGGTCAATTCGTCTCGATTCTGCTCAATTCAGCATAATTAGGCTCGAGTGAACCTTATTCGGCCCTGTTCAGCTCTACTCAACCCTTTCTACTTTATTTGTCTCTATTTGGCTCCATTCAACTCCCTTCCACACCATTCTACTCTTTTCTACTCTATTCTATTCTGTTCTACCCTACCCTACTCTAACCTATTCTAATCGATTCGATTCATCACGATTTGTCTCCTTTCCTCTCCATTCGAATCGATTCGGCTTGAATTGGATCTATTCATCTATATTCTGCACTACCCGGCTCTGACTATTCCACTCTACTCAACTCTACTCCATTCTACTCTTGGTATTCTCTTCTGTTCTACTCTATTCTATTCTTCTGTGCCCTTCCTTACTGAATCCCAGTCTAACCTACACTACTCTAATCTATTCAATTTAATTCGATTCCATTCAGTTTGACACCATTCGACCCGATTTGAGACAATTCGACGGGATTCGGTGAGATTCCGCGAGATTTGATGCGTTTTGGTGGGATTTGATGGAGTTCGACGAGATCCGATGCAATAGGATCTCGTGTGTTTTGGCTCGATTTTGCTGGGTTCAGTTTGTCTCTATCTGGCTCATTTCAGCTCCACTAGGCTCCATTCATCCCGAAGCTGGTCGACTCGACTCGATTCGGCTCATTTTGGTCATATGTGGTCCTATTCAGCGTTATTCGGCTCTATTCAACTCTTTTCTACTCTCTGCATCTCTGTTCGAATCCATTTGACTCCATTCCACACCATTCTATTCCATTCTACACTACTGTATTCTACAAAACCCTCCCCCACCCTAGCCTATCCTAATCTAGTCTGCTCTTTTCTAGTCTCCTTTTCTATTTTCTCGATTCCATCCTATGCTACTCTACCATACCCTGCACTAAGCTAACCTACCCTGACCTATGCTGTTCTATTCTATTTCCTTCTATTTTCTCTGTTCCACCGTATGCTTCCCTACCCTATGCTACCCCACCATACCATACTCTACTACTTAGGGTTACTTAATAAGGGTCCTAATTAAGGGGAGTAGTTCGGGCAAGGGTACTCCTTAAGGCAAGTGTACTAGTTCAGGCTACTAGTTAAGGCCAGGCTACTAGTTAAGGCCTGGCTACTAGTTAAGGCATGGGTACTTGTTGAGGGTACTGGTTAAGGCAAGGGTACCAGTTCAGGCTACTTGTTAAGGACATACTACTAGTGAAGGCAAGGGTACTAGTGAAGACTACTGGTTAAGGCAAGGGTACTTGTTAGGACTACTAGTTAAGGCAAGGGTACTAGATTAGGCTAAGAGTTCAGGCAAGGGTACTCGTTCAGATTACTGACTTAGGGTACTATTCAAGACTAGTTGTCTAGGCTACTGCTCTATGCCACTAGTCTAGCTGACTAGTCCAGCTTACTAGTCTAGGCTTCTACTCTAGCCTTCTCTTGTCTACTCTAATGTAGTCTACTTGCATCTACCCTAGTCTTCCTATCATAAACTACCCTACCCTAACCTATTCTAATCGATTCCATTTGATTCGATTCAAAGCATTTTGATGCGACCGGACACCATCACGCTTGAGTCGGCTCGATTCCGCAACATCAGCTCGATTCAGCTCGATTTGGCTCGAATCGCTTCAATTCAGCTCGTTTCCACTCGGTTCAGCCTTATTCGGCCCTATTTGGCTCGATTCGACTCTTTTCTACTCTATTTGTCTCTGTTCGACTCCATTTGACTCCACTCTTCTCCATTCTACGCTATTCTACTCTGTTCTGTTCTACTCTACCCTACGATGCTCTAATCTATTCGATTGGATGCGATTCGAAGCAATTCGGTGTGATTCATCTCGTTTTGTTTCCATTTGACTCGATTCGGCCAGAATTGGCTCTATTCAGCTATATCCTGCACTCTTTGACTCTGTTTGACTCAATTCTACTCTGCTCTACTCTTGTCTGCTTTACTCTCTCTACTCTACCCTACTGTACTATATTCTATTCTGTACTATTCTGTTCTATTCTACCCACCCGCCCCTCCCCTACCCTTCCCTAATCTATTTGATTAGATTCGATGTGACGTATTTCCACGCGATTTGACGCGATTAGGCTTGAATCAGCTCGATTCAGTTCGAATCGGCTCTATTCGGCTCGACTTGGCTCCATTTCACTCCATTCGGCTCGATTAGGCTCGAATTCCATCGATTCTGCTGGATTCTGCTCAATTAGGCCTTATTTGGGCCTATTCGGCCCTATTCTGCTCTATTCGACTCTTTTGTACTCTATTCATATCTATCCGTCTCTATTGGACTCCGTTCAACTCCATTCCTCACTATTTTCCTCTCTTCTATTCTACCCTTCCCTACCCTAATCTCTTCTAATCGATTCGATTTGATTTGACGCGATTCGAAGCAACCGGACGTGATTCGTCTCGTTTTGTCTCCACTCGGCTCAATTCGGCTATGTTCTCTGTCTTTGACTCTATTCTATTCTGTTGTATTCTTTCTGTTCTGCTCTATTCTCCCCTATTCTGTTGTACTCTATTCTATTCTACCCTACCCGACCCAACGGCACCCCACCCGAACCTACCCTACTTTAATCTATTGGATTCAATTGGATTCCGTGCAAAGCGATTTGATAGGACTTGACTGGATTCGGCAAGATCTGAAGGGATTTGATGAGATTCCATGCGACTCGACGTGATTCAGTAGGATTCTCTGAGGTTTGACACAATTCGAAGTTATTCGACGTGATTCGATGGGATTCGACACGATATGAAGCGATTTGATTCAAAACGATGTGACTCGACTCGATTCGACCTGATTCGATTCGACGCTGTTCGGTGACAGTCAGTGCGATTCTGCTTGATTCCGCTCGATTAGGTGTGATTCGGCAGTATAAAGCTCTTTTCGGCTGTATTCAGCTCCATTCGTCTCTATTCAGCTTATTCGGCTCTATTCGACTGTATTCGACTCTACTCTTTTCCACTCTATTCTACTCGATTCTATTCCTTCTATTCTGTTCTAATCTCTTCTATTCCACTCTACTCTGTTCTATTCTACCCTCCCCTTCCCTCCCCTCCCCTTCTCTAATCTATACGTCTTGATTGGATTTGACGCGTTGAACGCGATTCGAGGCGATGAAGCTTGAATCGGCTCGATTCGGCTCGATTTGGCTCTATTCGGCTCAGTTAGGCTCCATTCAGCTTGTTTGGGCTTGAATCGCTTCGAATCTGCTCGATTTGGCCTTCTTCGGCCCTATTCTGCTCTATTCGACTCTTTTCTACTCTATTCGTTTCTATTTGACTCCATTCTACTCCATTCTATTCATTCCACACTATTCTACACTATTCTACTCTATTCTGCTCTACCCTACCCAACACCACTCTAATTTACTCTACTTGCTTCTACACGATTCCTCTCATTTTGTCTGCATTTGGCTCTATTCAGCTCTATTCTACTCTTCTCTACTCTATTGTATTGTTTCTACTCTGCTCTGTACTATTCTACTCTATTCTACCCTACCCTATGCTACCCAACTCTAAGGTATTGTAATCCACTTGATTGGATTTGATTCAACCCATTTCGACGCGATTCGGCTCGATTTGGCTCTGTTCAAATCTATTCTACTCTACTCTACTCCCCTCTATTCTACTCTAGCCTACTCTTTTCTGTATTCGTCCTGTGTTGTTCTGTTCTATTTTGTTGTGTTCTGTTCTGTCTTATTCTATTCTACTCTATTCTACCCTACTCTAGCCTACCCGAACCTCCCCTACTCTAGTCTATTCAATTGAATTCGAGAAATTTTGACGCGACTAGGGGCCGAATCGGTGTGATTCATGTCCATTCGGCTCCATTTGTCTCGAATAGTGTCGATTCAGCTCGATTAGGCTCGATTTGGCTCCATTAGGCTCGATTCACTGGATTCGGCTCGATTTCGCTCAATTCAGCTCGATTTGGCCCTCTTTGGCCCTCTTCGGCTCTCTTCAGCTCTTTTCTACTCTACTCGATTCCGTTGCACACCATTCTACTCCATTCTACGCTCTTCTACTATACCCTACTGTAATTGATTCGATGGGATTCGACGCCATTCGACGTGATTTGTCTCGTTTCGTCTCCATTCAGCTTGATTCGACTCTGTTCTACTCTACTCTATTCTACTCTACACTATTCTGCTCTGCTCTACCCTTTTCTACTCTATTCTATTGTATCCTTTCCATTCTCTTCTACTGTGTTCAAGTCTACTCTATTCCATCCTACCCTCATCTAATCTATTCTACTGGATTCGATTCCACGCATCTCGATGCGATTCGGCTCAAATCGGCTCCTTTCCACTCCATTCATCCCCAATCGGCTCAAATCGGTTCGATTCAGCTCTAATCGGCTCCATTCGGCTCCAGTCAGCTCCAATAGGCTCTATTCAGCTCTATTCGGCTCTATTAGACTCTACTCAACTCTATTATCTCTTTTCGACTCCACTCGACTCCATGCTACACCATTCTACTCCATCCTAAACTATTCTCTACTGTATTGTATTGTACTCTACCCTACTCTAGTCTATTCTAATGGATTGGATTGGATTGGATTGGATTGGATTGGAATTGATCAGATTCAATGCAATTCGACGGGATTCGACGCGATACGGCACGATTCCACGGGATTCGGCGTGATTCGTCTTGGTTTCTATCCATTTAGCTCTTTTGGGCTCTATTTGGCTCTATTCGGCAATGTTCGACTCTGCTCTACTCTACTCTTCTATACTCTGCTCGTCTCGACCCTATTCTTTCAGTTCTGTTCTCTTCTCTTCTGTTCTACTGCACTCTATTCTACCCTACCCTACCCTAACTTAGCCTACTGTAATCTGTTCTATGCTATTCGACACACTTGAATGGGATTCGACCTGATTCGGGTCATATCGGCTCGATTCATCTCCTTTCTGCTCCATTAAACTCGATTCGGTTCTATTCGGCTCTTTTCCACTCTATTCGGCTCTTTTTGGCAGTATTCGACTCTATTTGACTCTAGTCTACTCGATTCTTTCTGTTCTGTTCTATTCTACTCTATTCTTCTCTACCCTACCGTAGCCTTACCTTCCCCACACTAATCTATTTGATTCGATTCGACACATTTCAAACGACTCGACATGATTCATCTCGATTCACCTTGAATTTGGTCAATTCGGCTGTATTCAGCTCTGTTTGGCTCTTTTCGGCTCTCTTCAACTCAATTTGACTCTATTCTACTGGACCCGACTCTACTTAATTCTATTCTCTTCTTTCTATTGTGTTCTGTTGTGTTGTAGTCTAGCCTCTCCTGCCGTACCCTCCTCTACTCTAATCTATTCGATTCAACGCATTTCGACGCGATTCCATGTGATTAGGCTTGAATCGGCTCGATTTAGCTCTATTTGGCTTGAATTGGGTCAATTCGTCTCGATTCTGCTCAATTCAGCATAATTAGGCTCGAGTGAACCTTATTCGGCCCTGTTCAGCTCTACTCAACCCTTTCTACTTTATTTGTCTCTATTTGGCTCCATTCAACTCCCTTCCACACCATTCTACTCTTTTCTACTCTATTCTATTCTGTTCTACCCTACCCTACTCTAACCTATTCTAATCGATTCGATTCATCACGATTTGTCTCCTTTCCTCTCCATTCGAATCGATTCGGCTTGAATTGGATCTATTCATCTATATTCTGCACTACCCGACTCTGACTATTCCACTCTACTCAACTCTACTCCATTCTACTCTTGGTATTCTCTTCTGTTCTACTCTATTCTATTCTTCTGTGCCCTTCCCTACTGAATCCCAGTCTAACCTACACTACTCTAATCTATTCAATTTAATTCGATTCCATTCAGTTTGACACCATTCGACCCGATTTGAGACAATTCGACGGGATTCGGTGAGATTCCGCGAGATTTGATGCGTTTTGGTGGGATTTGATGGAGTTCGACGAGATCCGATGCAATAGGATCTCGTGTGTTTTGGCTCGATTTTGCTGGGTTCAGTTTGTCTCTATCTGGCTCATTTCAGCTCCACTAGGCTCCATTCATCCCGAAGCTGGTCGACTCGACTCGATTCGGCTCATTTTGGTCATATGTGGTCCTATTCAGCGTTATTCGGCTCTATTCAACTCTTTTCTACTCTCTGCATCTCTGTTCGAATCCATTTGACTCCATTCCACACCATTCTATTCCATTCTACACTACTGTATTCTACAAAACCCTCCCCCACCCTAGCCTATCCTAATCTAGTCTGCCCTTTTCTAGTCTCCTTTTCTATTTTCTCGATTCCATCCTATGCTACTCTACCATACCCTGCACTAAGCTAACCTACCCTGACCTATGCTGTTCTATTCTATTTCCTTCTATTTTCTCTGTTCCACCGTATGCTTCCCTACCCTATGCTACCCCACCGTACCATACTCTACTACTTAGGGTTACTTAATAAGGGTCCTAATTAAGGGGAGTAGTTCGGGCAAGGGTACTCCTTAAGGCAAGTGTACTAGTTCAGGCTACTAGTTAAGGCCAGGCTACTAGTTAAGGCCAGGCTACTAGTTAAGGCATGGGTACTTGTTGAGGGTACTGGTTAAGGCAAGGGTACCAGTTCAGGCTACTTGTTAAGGACATACTACTAGTGAAGGCAAGGGTACTAGTGAAGACTACTGGTTAAGGCAAGGGTACTTGTTAGGACTACTAGTTAAGGCAAGGGTACTAGATTAGGCTAAGAGTTCAGGCAAGGGTACTCGTTCAGATTACTGACTTAGGGTACTATTCAAGACTAGTTGTCTAGGCTACTGCTCTATGCCACTAGTCTAGCTGACTAGTCCAGCTTACTAGTCTAGGCTTCTACTCTAGCCTTCTCTTGTCTACTCTAATGTAGTCTACTTGCATCTACCCTAGTCTTCCTATCATAAACTACCCTACCCTAACCTATTCTAATCGATTCCATTTGATTCGATTCAAAGCATTTCGATGCGACCGGACACCATCACGCTTGAGTCGGCTCGATTCCGCAACATCAGCTCGATTCAGCTCGATTTGGCTCGAATCGCTTCAATTCAGCTCGTTTCCACTCGTTTCAGCCTTATTCGGCCCTATTTGGCTCAATTCGACTCTTTTCTACTCTATTTGTCTCTGTTCGACGCCATTTGACTCCACTCTTCTCCATTCTACGCTATTCTACTCTGTTCTGTTCTACTCTACCCTACGATGCTCTAATCTATTCGATTGGATGCGATTCGAAGCAATTCGGTGTGATTCATCTCGTTTTGTTTCCATTTGACTCGATTCGGCCAGAATTGGCTCTATTCAGCTATATCCTGCACTCTTTGACTCTATTTGACTCAATTCTACTCTGCTCTACTCTTGTCTGCTTTACTCTCTCTACTCTACCCTACTGTACTATATTCTATTCTGTACTATTCTGTTCTATTCTACCCACCCGCCCCTCCCCTACCCTTCCCTAATCTATTTGATTAGATTCGATGTGACGTATTTCCACGCGATTTGACGCGATTAGGCTTGAATCAGCTCGATTCAGTTCGAATCGGCTCTATTCGGCTCGACTTGGCTCCATTTCACTCCATTCGGCTCGATTAGGCTCGAATTCCATCGATTCTGCTGGATTCTGCTCAATTAGGCCTTATTTGGGCCTATTCGGCCCTATTCTGCTCTATTAGACTCTTTTGTACTCTATTCATATCTATCCGTCTCTATTGGACTCCGTTCAACTCCATTCCTCACTATTTTCCTCTCTTCTATTCTACCCTTCCCTACCCTAATCTCTTCTAATCGATTCGATTTGATTTGACGCGATTCGAAGCAACCGGACGTGATTCGTCTCGTTTTGTCTCCACTCGGCTCAATTCGGCTATGTTCTCTGTCTTTGACTCTATTCTATTCTGTTGTATTCTTTCTGTTCTGCTCTATTCTCCCCTATTCTGTTGTACTCTATTCTATTCTACCCTACCCGACCCAACGGCACCCCACCCGAACCTACCCTACTTTAATCTATTGGATTCAATTCGATTCCGTGCAAAGCGATTTGATAGGACTTGACTGGATTCGGCAAGATCTGAAGGGATTTGATGAGATTCCATGCGACTCGACGTGATTCAGTAGGATTCTCTGAGGTTTGACACAATTCGAAGTTATTCGACGTGATTCGATGGGATTCGACACGATATGAAGCGATTTGATTCAAAACGATGTGACTCGACTCGATTCGACCTGATTCGATTCGACGCTGTTCGGTGACAGTCAGTGCGATTCTGCTTGATTCCGCTCGATTAGGTGTGATTCGGCAGTATAAAGCTCTTTTCGGCTGTATTCAGCTCCATTCGTCTCTATTCAGCTTATTCGGCTCTATTCGACTGTATTCGACTCTACTCTTTTCCACTCTATTCTACTCGATTCTATTCCTTCTATTCTGTTCTAATCTCTTCTATTCCACTCTACTCTGTTCTATTCTACCCTCCCCTTCCCTCCCCTCCCCTTCTCTAATCTATACGTCTTGATTGGATTTGACGCGTTGAACGCGATTCGAGGCGATGAAGCTTGAATCGGCTCGATTCGGCTCGATTTGGCTCTATTCGGCTCAGTTAGGCTCCATTCAGCTTGTTTGGGCTTGAATCGCTTCGAATCTGCTCGATTTGGCCTTCTTCGGCCCTATTCTGCTCTATTCGACTCTTTTCTACTCTATTCGTTTCTATTTGACTCCATTCTACTCCATTCTATTCATTCCACACTATTCTACACTATTCTACTCTATTCTGCTCTACCCTACCCAACACCACTCTAATTTACTCTACTTGCTTCTACACGATTCCTCTCATTTTGTCTGCATTTGGCTCTATTCAGCTCTATTCTACTCTTCTCTACTCTATTGTATTGTTTCTACTCTGTTCTGTACTATTCTACTCTATTCTACCCTACCCTATGCTACCCAACTCTAAGGTATTGTAATCCACTTGATTGGATTTGATTCAACCCATTTCGACGCGATTCGGCTCGATTTGGCTCTGTTCAAATCTATTCTACTCTACTCTACTCCCCTCTATTCTACTCTAGCCTACTCTTTTCTGTATTCGTTCTGTGTTGTTCTGTTCTATTTTGTTGTGTTCTGTTCTGTCTTATTCTATTCTACTCTATTCTACCCTACTCTAGCCTACCCGAACCTCCCCTACTCTAGTCTATTCAATTGAATTCGAGAAATTTTGACGCGACTAGGGGCCGAATCGGTGTGATTCATGTCCATTCGGCTCCATTTGTCTCGAATAGTGTCGATTCAGCTCGATTAGGCTCGATTTGGCTCCATTAGGCTCGATTCACTGGATTCGGCTCGATTTCGCTCAATTCAGCTCGATTTGGCCCTCTTTGGCCCTCTTCGGCTCTCTTCAGCTCTTTTCTACTCTACTCGATTCCGTTGCACACCATTCTACTCCATTCTACGCTCTTCTACTATACCCTACTGTAATTGATTCGATGGGATTCGACGCCATTCGACGTGATTTGTCTCGTTTCGTCTCCATTCAGCTTGATTCGACTCTGTTCTACTCTACTCTATTCTACTCTACACTATTCTGCTCTGCTCTACCCTTTTCTACTCTATTCTATTGTATCCTTTCCATTCTCTTCTACTGTGTTCAAGTCTACTCTATTCCATCCTACCCTCATCTAATCTATTCTACTGGATTCGATTCCACGCATCTCGATGCGATTCGGCTCAAATCGGCTCCTTTCCACTCCATTCATCCCCAATCGGCTCAAATCGGTTCGATTCAGCTCTAATCGGCTCCATTCGGCTCCAGTCAGCTCCAATAGGCTCTATTCAGCTCTATTCGGCTCTATTAGACTCTACTCAACTCTATTATCTCTTTTCGACTCCACTCGACTCCATGCTACACCATTCTACTCCATCCTAAACTATTCTCTACTGTATTGTATTGTACTCTACCCTACTCTAGTCTATTCTAATGGATTGGATTGGATTGGATTGGATTGGAATTGATCAGATTCAATGCAATTCGACGGGATTCGACGCGATACGGCACGATTCCACGGGATTCGGCGTGATTCGTCTTGGTTTCTATCCATTTAGCTCTTTTGGGCTCTATTTGGCTCTATTCGGCAATGTTCGACTCTGCTCTACTCTACTCTTCTATACTCTGCTCGTCTCGACCCTATTCTTTCAGTTCTGTTCTCTTCTCTTCTGTTCTACTGCACTCTATTCTACCCTACCCTACCCTAACTTAGCCTACTGTAATCTGTTCTATGCTATTCGACACACTTGAATGGGATTCGACCTGATTCGGGTCATATCGGCTCGATTCATCTCCTTTCTGCTCCATTAAACTCGATTCGGTTCTATTCGGCTCTTTTCCACTCTATTCGGCTCTTTTTGGCAGTATTCGACTCTATTTGACTCTAGTCTACTCGATTCTTTCTGTTCTGTTCTATTCTACTCTATTCTTCTCTACCCTACCGTAGCCTTACCTTCCCCACACTAATCTATTTGATTCGATTCGACACATTTCAAACGACTCGACATGATTCATCTCGATTCACCTTGAATTTGGTCAATTCGGCTGTATTCAGCTCTGTTTGGCTCTTTTCGGCTCTCTTCAACTCAATTTGACTCTATTCTACTGGACCCGACTCTACTTAATTCTATTCTCTTCTTTCTATTGTGTTCTGTTGTGTTGTAGTCTAGCCTCTCCTGCCGTACCCTCCTCTACTCTAATCTATTCGATTCAACGCATTTCGACGCGATTCCATGTGATTAGGCTTGAATCGGCTCGATTTAGCTCTATTTGGCTTGAATTGGGTCAATTCGTCTCGATTCTGCTCAATTCAGCATAATTAGGCTCGAGTGAACCTTATTCGGCCCTGTTCAGCTCTACTCAACCCTTTCTACTTTATTTGTCTCTATTTGGCTCCATTCAACTCCCTTCCACACCATTCTACTCTTTTCTACTCTATTCTATTCTGTTCTACCCTACCCTACTCTAACCTATTCTAATCGATTCGATTCATCACGATTTGTCTCCTTTCCTCTCCATTCGAATCGATTCGGCTTGAATTGGATCTATTCATCTATATTCTGCACTACCCGGCTCTGACTATTCCACTCTACTCAACTCTACTCCATTCTACTCTTGGTATTCTCTTCTGTTCTACTCCAATCTATTCTTCTGTGCCCTTCCCTACTGAATCCCAGTCTAACCTACACTACTCTAATCTATTCAATTTAATTCGATTCCATTCAGTTTGACACCATTCGACCCGATTTGAGACAATTCGACGGGATTCGGTGAGATTCCGCGAGATTTGATGCGTTTTGGTGGGATTTGATGGAGTTCGACGAGATCCGATGCAATAGGATCTCGTGTGTTTTGGCTCGATTTTGCTGGGTTCAGTTTGTCTCTATCTGGCTCATTTCAGCTCCACTAGGCTCCATTCATCCCGAAGCTGGTCGACTCGACTCGATTCGGCTCATTTTGGTCATATGTGGTCCTATTCAGCGTTATTCGGCTCTATTCAACTCTTTTCTACTCTCTGCATCTCTGTTCGAATCCATTTGACTCCATTCCACACCATTCTATTCCATTCTACACTACTGTATTCTACAAAACCCTCCCCCACCCTAGCCTATCCTAATCTAGTCTGCTCTTTTCTAGTCTCCTTTTCTATTTTCTCGATTCCATCCTATGCTACTCTACCATACCCTGCACTAAGCTAACCTACCCTGACCTATGCTGTTCTATTCTATTTCCTTCTATTTTCTCTGTTCCACCGTATGCTTCCCTACCCTATGCTACCCCACCGTACCATACTCTACTACTTAGGGTTACTCAATAAGGGTCCTAATTAAGGGGAGTAGTTTGGGCAAGGGTACTCCTTAAGGCAAGTGTACTAGTTCAGGCTACTAGTTAAGGCCAGGGTACTAGTTATGCAAGGGCACTAGTTAAGGCCAGGCTACTAGTTAAGGCCAGGCTACTAGTTAAGGCATGGGTACTTGTTGAGGGTACTGGTTAAGGCAAGGGTACCAGTTCAGGCTACTTGTTAAGGACATACTACTAGTGAAGGCAAGGGTACTAGTGAAGACTACTGGTTAAGGCAAGGGTACTTGTTAGGACTACTAGTTAAGGCAAGGGTACTAGATTAGGCTAAGAGTTCAGGCAAGGGTACTCGTTCAGATTACTGACTTAGGGTACTATTCAAGACTAGTTGTCTAGGCTACTGCTCTATGCCACTAGTCTAGCTGACTAGTCCAGCTTACTAGTCTAGGCTTCTACTCTAGCCTTCTCTTGTCTACTCTAATGTAGTCTACTTGCATCTACCCTAGTCTTCCTATCATAAACTACCCTACCCTAACCTATTCTAATCGATTCCATTTGATTCGATTCAAAGCATTTTGATGCGACCGGACACCATCACGCTTCAGTCGGCTCGATTCCGCAACATCAGCTCGATTCAGCTCGATTTGGCTCGAATCGCTTCAATTCAGCTCGTTTCCACTCGGTTCAGCCTTATTTGGCCCTATTTGGCTCGATTCGACTCTTTTCTATTCTATTTGTCTCTGTTCGACTCCATTTGACTCCACTCTTCTCCATTCTACGCTATTCTACTCTGTTCTGTTCTACTCTACCCTACGATGCTCTAATCTATTCGATTGGATGCGATTCGAAGCAATTCGGTGTGATTCATCTCGTTTTGTTTCCATTTGACTCGATTCGGCCAGAATTGGCTCTATTCAGCTATATCCTGCACTCTTTGACTCTGTTTGACTCAATTCTACTCTGCTCTACTCTTGTCTGCTTTACTCTCTCTACTCTACCCTACTGTACTATATTCTATTCTGTACTATTCTGTTCTATTCTACCCACCCGCCCCTCCCCTACCCTTCCCTAATCTATTTGATTAGATTCGATGTGACGTATTTCCACGCGATTTGACGCGATTAGGCTTGAATCAGCTCGATTCAGTTCGAATCGGCTCTATTCGGCTCGACTTGGCTCCATTTCACTCCATTCGGCTCGATTAGGCTCGAATTCCATCGATTCTGCTGGATTCTGCTCAATTAGGCCTTATTTGGGCCTATTCGGCCCTATTCTGCTCTATTCGACTCTTTTGTACTCTATTCATATCTATCCGTCTCTATTGGACTCCGTTCAACTCCATTCCTCACTATTTTCCTCTCTTCTATTCTACCCTTCCCTACCCTAATCTCTTCTAATCGATTCGATTTGATTTGACGCGATTCGAAGCAACCGGACGTGATTCGTCTCGTTTTGTCTCCACTCGGCTCAATTCGGCTATGTTCTCTGTCTTTGACTCTATTCTATTCTGTTGTATTCTTTCTGTTCTGCTCTATTCTCCCCTATTCTGTTGTACTCTATTCTATTCTACCCTACCCGACCCAACGGCACCCCACCCGAACCTACCCTACTTTAATCTATTGGATTCAATTCGATTCCGTGCAAAGCGATTTGATAGGACTTGACTGGATTCGGCAAGATCTGAAGGGATTTGATGAGATTCCATGCGACTCGACGTGATTCAGTAGGATTCTCTGAGGTTTGACACAATTCGAAGTTATTCGACGTGATTCGATGGGATTCGACACGATATGAAGCGATTTGATTCAAAACGATGTGACTCGACTCGATTCGACCTGATTCGATTCGACGCTGTTCGGTGACAGTCAGTGCGATTCTGCTTGATTCCGCTCGATTAGGTGTGATTCGGCAGTATAAAGCTCTTTTCGGCTGTATTCAGCTCCATTCGTCTCTATTCAGCTTATTCGGCTCTATTCGACTGTATTCGACTCTACTCTTTTCCACTCTATTCTACTCGATTCTATTCCTTCTATTCTGTTCTAATCTCTTCTATTCCACTCTACTCTGTTCTATTCTACCCTCCCCTTCCCTCCCCTCCCCTTCTCTAATCTATACGTCTTGATTGGATTTGACGCGTTGAACGCGATTCGAGGCGATGAAGCTTGAATCGGCTCGATTCGGCTCGATTTGGCTCTATTCGGCTCAGTTAGGCTCCATTCAGCTTGTTTGGGCTTGAATCGCTTCGAATCTGCTCGATTTGGCCTTCTTCGGCCCTATTCTGCTCTATTCGACTCTTTTCTACTCTATTCGTTTCTATTTGACTCCATTCTACTCCATTCTATTCATTCCACACTATTCTACACTATTCTACTCTATTCTGCTCTACCCTACCCAACACCACTCTAATTTACTCTACTTGCTTCTACACGATTCCTCTCATTTTGTCTGCATTTGGCTCTATTCAGCTCTATTCTACTCTTCTCTACTCTATTGTATTGTTTCTACTCTGTTCTGTACTATTCTACTCTATTCTACCCTACCCTATGCTACCCAACTCTAAGGTATTGTAATCCACTTGATTGGATTTGATTCAACCCATTTCGACGCGATTCGGCTCGATTTGGCTCTGTTCAAATCTATTCTACTCTACTCTACTCCCCTCTATTCTACTCTAGCCTACTCTTTTCTGTATTCGTTCTGTGTTGTTCTGTTCTATTTTGTTGTGTTCTGTTCTGTCTTATTCTATTCTACTCTATTCTACCCTACTCTAGCCTACCCGAACCTCCCCTACTCTAGTCTATTCAATTGAATTCGAGAAATTTTGACGCGACTAGGGGCCGAATCGGTGTGATTCATGTCCATTCGGCTCCATTTGTCTCGAATAGTGTCGATTCAGCTCGATTAGGCTCGATTTGGCTCCATTAGGCTCGATTCACTGGATTCGGCTCGATTTCGCTCAATTCAGCTCGATTTGGCCCTCTTTGGCCCTCTTCGGCTCTCTTCAGCTCTTTTCTACTCTACTCGATTCCGTTGCACACCATTCTACTCCATTCTACGCTCTTCTACTATACCCTACTGTAATTGATTCGATGGGATTCGACGCCATTCGACGTGATTTGTCTCGTTTCGTCTCCATTCAGCTTGATTCGACTCTGTTCTACTCTACTCTATTCTACTCTACACTATTCTGCTCTGCTCTACCCTTTTCTACTCTATTCTATTGTATCCTTTCCATTCTCTTCTACTGTGTTCAAGTCTACTCTATTCCATCCTACCCTCATCTAATCTATTCTACTGGATTCGATTCCACGCATCTCGATGCGATTCGGCTCAAATCGGCTCCTTTCCACTCCATTCATCCCCAATCGGCTCAAATCGGTTCGATTCAGCTCTAATCGGCTCCATTCGGCTCCAGTCAGCTCCAATAGGCTCTATTCAGCTCTATTCGGCTCTATTAGACTCTACTCAACTCTATTATCTCTTTTCGACTCCACTCGACTCCATGCTACACCATTCTACTCCATCCTAAACTATTCTCTACTGTATTGTATTGTACTCTACCCTACTCTAGTCTATTCTAATGGATTGGATTGGATTGGATTGGATTGGAATTGATCAGATTCAATGCAATTCGACGGGATTCGACGCGATACGGCACGATTCCACGGGATTCGGCGTGATTCGTCTTGGTTTCTATCCATTTAGCTCTTTTGGGCTCTATTTGGCTCTATTCGGCAATGTTCGACTCTGCTCTACTCTACTCTTCTATACTCTGCTCGTCTCGACCCTATTCTTTCAGTTCTGTTCTCTTCTCTTCTGTTCTACTGCACTCTATTCTACCCTACCCTACCCTAACTTAGCCTACTGTAATCTGTTCTATGCTATTCGACACACTTGAATGGGATTCGACCTGATTCGGGTCATATCGGCTCGATTCATCTCCTTTCTGCTCCATTAAACTCGATTCGGTTCTATTCGGCTCTTTTCCACTCTATTCGGCTCTTTTTGGCAGTATTCGACTCTATTTGACTCTAGTCTACTCGATTCTTTCTGTTCTGTTCTATTCTACTCTATTCTTCTCTACCCTACCGTAGCCTTACCTTCCCCACACTAATCTATTTGATTCGATTCGACACATTTCAAACGACTCGACATGATTCATCTCGATTCACCTTGAATTTGGTCAATTCGGCTGTATTCAGCTCTGTTTGGCTCTTTTCGGCTCTCTTCAACTCAATTTGACTCTATTCTACTGGACCCGACTCTACTTAATTCTATTCTCTTCTTTCTATTGTGTTCTGTTGTGTTGTAGTCTAGCCTCTCCTGCCGTACCCTCCTCTACTCTAATCTATTCGATTCAACGCATTTCGACGCGATTCCATGTGATTAGGCTTGAATCGGCTCGATTTAGCTCTATTTGGCTTGAATTGGGTCAATTCGTCTCGATTCTGCTCAATTCAGCATAATTAGGCTCGAGTGAACCTTATTCGGCCCTGTTCAGCTCTACTCAACCCTTTCTACTTTATTTGTCTCTATTTGGCTCCATTCAACTCCCTTCCACACCATTCTACTCTTTTCTACTCTATTCTATTCTGTTCTACCCTACCCTACTCTAACCTATTCTAATCGATTCGATTCATCACGATTTGTCTCCTTTCCTCTCCATTCGAATCGATTCGGCTTGAATTGGATCTATTCATCTATATTCTGCACTACCCGGCTCTGACTATTCCACTCTACTCAACTCTACTCCATTCTACTCTTGGTATTCTCTTCTGTTCTACTCCAATCTATTCTTCTGTGCCCTTCCCTACTGAATCCCAGTCTAACCTACACTACTCTAATCTATTCAATTTAATTCGATTCCATTCAGTTTGACACCATTCGACCCGATTTGAGACAATTCGACGGGATTCGGTGAGATTCCGCGAGATTTGATGCGTTTTGGTGGGATTTGATGGAGTTCGACGAGATCCGATGCAATAGGATCTCGTGTGTTTTGGCTCGATTTTGCTGGGTTCAGTTTGTCTCTATCTGGCTCATTTCAGCTCCACTAGGCTCCATTCATCCCGAAGCTGGTCGACTCGACTCGATTCGGCTCATTTTGGTCATATGTGGTCCTATTCAGCGTTATTCGGCTCTATTCAACTCTTTTCTACTCTCTGCATCTCTGTTCGAATCCATTTGACTCCATTCCACACCATTCTATTCCATTCTACACTACTGTATTCTACAAAACCCTCCCCCACCCTAGCCTATCCTAATCTAGTCTGCTCTTTTCTAGTCTCCTTTTCTATTTTCTCGATTCCATCCTATGCTACTCTACCATACCCTGCACTAAGCTAACCTACCCTGACCTATGCTGTTCTATTCTATTTCCTTCTATTTTCTCTGTTCCACCGTATGCTTCCCTACCCTATGCTACCCCACCGTACCATACTCTACTACTTAGGGTTACTCAATAAGGGTCCTAATTAAGGGGAGTAGTTTGGGCAAGGGTACTCCTTAAGGCAAGTGTACTAGTTCAGGCTACTAGTTAAGGCCAGGGTACTAGTTATGCAAGGGCACTAGTTAAGGCCAGGCTACTAGTTAAGGCCAGGCTACTAGTTAAGGCATGGGTACTTGTTGAGGGTACTGGTTAAGGCAAGGGTACCAGTTCAGGCTACTTGTTAAGGACATACTACTAGTGAAGGCAAGGGTACTAGTGAAGACTACTGGTTAAGGCAAGGGTACTTGTTAGGACTACTAGTTAAGGCAAGGGTACTAGATTAGGCTAAGAGTTCAGGCAAGGGTACTCGTTCAGATTACTGACTTAGGGTACTATTCAAGACTAGTTGTCTAGGCTACTGCTCTATGCCACTAGTCTAGCTGACTAGTCCAGCTTACTAGTCTAGGCTTCTACTCTAGCCTTCTCTTGTCTACTCTAATGTAGTCTACTTGCATCTACCCTAGTCTTCCTATCATAAACTACCCTACCCTAACCTATTCTAATCGATTCCATTTGATTCGATTCAAAGCATTTTGATGCGACCGGACACCATCACGCTTCAGTCGGCTCGATTCCGCAACATCAGCTCGATTCAGCTCGATTTGGCTCGAATCGCTTCAATTCAGCTCGTTTCCACTCGGTTCAGCCTTATTTGGCCCTATTTGGCTCGATTCGACTCTTTTCTATTCTATTTGTCTCTGTTCGACTCCATTTGACTCCACTCTTCTCCATTCTACGCTATTCTACTCTGTTCTGTTCTACTCTACCCTACGATGCTCTAATCTATTCGATTGGATGCGATTCGAAGCAATTCGGTGTGATTCATCTCGTTTTGTTTCCATTTGACTCGATTCGGCCAGAATTGGCTCTATTCAGCTATATCCTGCACTCTTTGACTCTGTTTGACTCAATTCTACTCTGCTCTACTCTTGTCTGCTTTACTCTCTCTACTCTACCCTACTGTACTATATTCTATTCTGTACTATTCTGTTCTATTCTACCCACCCGCCCCTCCCCTACCCTTCCCTAATCTATTTGATTAGATTCGATGTGACGTATTTCCACGCGATTTGACGCGATTAGGCTTGAATCAGCTCGATTCAGTTCGAATCGGCTCTATTCGGCTCGACTTGGCTCCATTTCACTCCATTCGGCTCGATTAGGCTCGAATTCCATCGATTCTGCTGGATTCTGCTCAATTAGGCCTTATTTGGGCCTATTCGGCCCTATTCTGCTCTATTCGACTCTTTTGTACTCTATTCATATCTATCCGTCTCTATTGGACTCCGTTCAACTCCATTCCTCACTATTTTCCTCTCTTCTATTCTACCCTTCCCTACCCTAATCTCTTCTAATCGATTCGATTTGATTTGACGCGATTCGAAGCAACCGGACGTGATTCGTCTCGTTTTGTCTCCACTCGGCTCAATTCGGCTATGTTCTCTGTCTTTGACTCTATTCTATTCTGTTGTATTCTTTCTGTTCTGCTCTATTCTCCCCTATTCTGTTGTACTCTATTCTATTCTACCCTACCCGACCCAACGGCACCCCACCCGAACCTACCCTACTTTAATCTATTGGATTCAATTCGATTCCGTGCAAAGCGATTTGATAGGACTTGACTGGATTCGGCAAGATCTGAAGGGATTTGATGAGATTCCATGCGACTCGACGTGATTCAGTAGGATTCTCTGAGGTTTGACACAATTCGAAGTTATTCGACGTGATTCGATGGGATTCGACACGATATGAAGCGATTTGATTCAAAACGATGTGACTCGACTCGATTCGACCTGATTCGATTCGACGCTGTTCGGTGACAGTCAGTGCGATTCTGCTTGATTCCGCTCGATTAGGTGTGATTCGGCAGTATAAAGCTCTTTTCGGCTGTATTCAGCTCCATTCGTCTCTATTCAGCTTATTCGGCTCTATTCGACTGTATTCGACTCTACTCTTTTCCACTCTATTCTACTCGATTCTATTCCTTCTATTCTGTTCTAATCTCTTCTATTCCACTCTACTCTGTTCTATTCTACCCTCCCCTTCCCTCCCCTCCCCTTCTCTAATCTATACGTCTTGATTGGATTTGACGCGTTGAACGCGATTCGAGGCGATGAAGCTTGAATCGGCTCGATTCGGCTCGATTTGGCTCTATTCGGCTCAGTTAGGCTCCATTCAGCTTGTTTGGGCTTGAATCGCTTCGAATCTGCTCGATTTGGCCTTCTTCGGCCCTATTCTGCTCTATTCGACTCTTTTCTACTCTATTCGTTTCTATTTGACTCCATTCTACTCCATTCTATTCATTCCACACTATTCTACACTATTCTACTCTATTCTGCTCTACCCTACCCAACACCACTCTAATTTACTCTACTTGCTTCTACACGATTCCTCTCATTTTGTCTGCATTTGGCTCTATTCAGCTCTATTCTACTCTTCTCTACTCTATTGTATTGTTTCTACTCTGCTCTGTACTATTCTACTCTATTCTACCCTACCCTATGCTACCCAACTCTAAGGTATTGTAATCCACTTGATTGGATTTGATTCAACCCATTTCGACGCGATTCGGCTCGATTTGGCTCTGTTCAAATCTATTCTACTCTACTCTACTCCCCTCTATTCTACTCTAGCCTACTCTTTTCTGTATTCGTTCTGTGTTGTTCTGTTCTATTTTGTTGTGTTCTGTTCTGTCTTATTCTATTCTACTCTATTCTACCCTACTCTAGCCTACCCGAACCTCCCCTACTCTAGTCTATTCAATTGAATTCGAGAAATTTTGACGCGACTAGGGGCCGAATCGGTGTGATTCATGTCCATTCGGCTCCATTTGTCTCGAATAGTGTCGATTCAGCTCGATTAGGCTCGATTTGGCTCCATTAGGCTCGATTCACTGGATTCGGCTCGATTTCGCTCAATTCAGCTCGATTTGGCCCTCTTTGGCCCTCTTCGGCTCTCTTCAGCTCTTTTCTACTCTACTCGATTCCGTTGCACACCATTCTACTCCATTCTACGCTCTTCTACTATACCCTACTGTAATTGATTCGATGGGATTCGACGCCATTCGACGTGATTTGTCTCGTTTCGTCTCCATTCAGCTTGATTCGACTCTGTTCTACTCTACTCTATTCTACTCTACACTATTCTGCTCTGCTCTACCCTTTTCTACTCTATTCTATTGTATCCTTTCCATTCTCTTCTACTGTGTTCAAGTCTACTCTATTCCATCCTACCCTCATCTAATCTATTCTACTGGATTCGATTCCACGCATCTCGATGCGATTCGGCTCAAATCGGCTCCTTTCCACTCCATTCATCCCCAATCGGCTCAAATCGGTTCGATTCAGCTCTAATCGGCTCCATTCGGCTCCAGTCAGCTCCAATAGGCTCTATTCAGCTCTATTCGGCTCTATTAGACTCTACTCAACTCTATTATCTCTTTTCGACTCCACTCGACTCCATGCTACACCATTCTACTCCATCCTAAACTATTCTCTACTGTATTGTATTGTACTCTACCCTACTCTAGTCTATTCTAATGGATTGGATTGGATTGGATTGGATTGGATTGGAATTGATCAGATTCAATGCAATTCGACGGGATTCGACGCGATACGGCACGATTCCACGGGATTCGGCGTGATTCGTCTTGGTTTCTATCCATTTAGCTCTTTTGGGCTCTATTTGGCTCTATTCGGCAATGTTCGACTCTGCTCTACTCTACTCTTCTATACTCTGCTCGTCTCGACCCTATTCTTTCAGTTCTGTTCTCTTCTCTTCTGTTCTACTGCACTCTATTCTACCCTACCCTACCCTAACTTAGCCTACTGTAATCTGTTCTATGCTATTCGACACACTTGAATGGGATTCGACCTGATTCGGGTCATATCGGCTCGATTCATCTCCTTTCTGCTCCATTAAACTCGATTCGGTTCTATTCGGCTCTTTTCCACTCTATTCGGCTCTTTTTGGCAGTATTCGACTCTATTTGACTCTAGTCTACTCGATTCTTTCTGTTCTGTTCTATTCTACTCTATTCTTCTCTACCCTACCGTAGCCTTACCTTCCCCACACTAATCTATTTGATTCGATTCGACACATTTCAAACGACTCGACATGATTCATCTCGATTCACCTTGAATTTGGTCAATTCGGCTGTATTCAGCTCTGTTTGGCTCTTTTCGGCTCTCTTCAACTCAATTTGACTCTATTCTACTGGACCCGACTCTACTTAATTCTATTCTCTTCTTTCTATTGTGTTCTGTTGTGTTGTAGTCTAGCCTCTCCTGCCGTACCCTCCTCTACTCTAATCTATTCGATTCAACGCATTTCGACGCGATTCCATGTGATTAGGCTTGAATCGGCTCGATTTAGCTCTATTTGGCTTGAATTGGGTCAATTCGTCTCGATTCTGCTCAATTCAGCATAATTAGGCTCGAGTGAACCTTATTCGGCCCTGTTCAGCTCTACTCAACCCTTTCTACTTTATTTGTCTCTATTTGGCTCCATTCAACTCCCTTCCACACCATTCTACTCTTTTCTACTCTATTCTATTCTGTTCTACCCTACCCTACTCTAACCTATTCTAATCGATTCGATTCATCACGATTTGTCTCCTTTCCTCTCCATTCGAATCGATTCGGCTTGAATTGGATCTATTCATCTATATTCTGCACTACCCGACTCTGACTATTCCACTCTACTCAACTCTACTCCATTCTACTCTTGGTATTCTCTTCTGTTCTACTCTATTCTATTCTTCTGTGCCCTTCCCTACTGAATCCCAGTCTAACCTACACTACTCTAATCTATTCAATTTAATTCGATTCCATTCAGTTTGACACCATTCGACCCGATTTGAGACAATTCGACGGGATTCGGTGAGCTTCCGCGAGATTTGATGCGTTTTGGTGGGATTTGATGGAGTTCGACGAGATCCGATGCAATAGGATCTCGTGTGTTTTGGCTCGATTTTGCTGGGTTCAGTTTGTCTCTATCTGGCTCATTTCAGCTCCACTAGGCTCCATTCATCCCGAAGCTGGTCGACTCGACTCGATTCGGCTCATTTTGGTCATATGTGGTCCTATTCAGCGTTATTCGGCTCTATTCAACTCTTTTCTACTCTCTGCATCTCTGTTCGAATCCATTTGACTCCATTCCACACCATTCTATTCCATTCTACACTACTGTATTCTACAAAACCCTCCCCCACCCTAGCCTATCTAATCTAGTCTGCTCTTTTCTAGTCTCCTTTTCTATTTTCTCGATTCCATCCTATGCTACTCTACCATACCCTGCACTAAGCTAACCTACCCTGACCTATGCTGTTCTATTCTATTTCCTTCTATTTTCTCTGTTCCACCCTATGCTTCCCTACCCTATGCTACCCCACCGTACCATACTCTACTACTTAGGGTTACTTAATAAGGGTCCTAATTAAGGGGAGTAGTTCGGGCAAGGGTACTCCTTAAGGCAAGTGTACTAGTTCAGGCTACGAGTTAAGGCCAGGGTACTAGTTAAGGCCAGGCTACTAGTTAAGGCATGGGTACTTGTTGAGGGTACTGGTTAAGGCAAGGGTACCAGTTCAGGCTACTTGTTAAGGACGTACTACTAGTGAAGGCAAGGGTACTAGTGAAGACTACTGGTTAAGGCAAGGGTACTTGTTAGGACTACTAGTTAAGGCAAGGGTACTAGATTAGGCTAAGAGTTCAGGCAAGGGTACTCGTTCAGATTACTGACTTAGGGTACTATTCAAGACTAGTTGTCTAGGCTACTGCTCTATGCCACTAGTCTAGCTGACTAGTCCAGCTTACTAGTCTAGGCTTCTACTCTAGCCTTCTCTTGTCTACTCTAATGTAGTCTACTTGCATCTACCCTAGTCTTCCTATCATAAACTACCCTACCCTAACCTATTCTAATCGATTCCATTTGATTCGATTCAAAGCATTTCGATGCGACCGGACACCATCACGCTTGAGTCGGCTCGATTCCGCAACATCAGCTCGATTCAGCTCGATTTGGCTCGAATCGCTTCAATTCAGCTCCTTTCCACTCGTTTCAGCCTTATTCGGCCCTATTTGGCTCAATTCGACTCTTTTCTACTCTATTTGTCTCTGTTCGACGCCATTTGACTCCACTCTTCTCCATTCTACGCTATTCTACTCTGTTCTGTTCTACTCTACCCTACGATGCTCTAATCTATTCGATTGGATGCGATTCGAAGCAATTCGGTGTGATTCATCTCGTTTTGTTTCCATTTGACTCGATTCGGCCAGAATTGGCTCTATTCAGCTATATCCTGCACTCTTTGACTCTATTTGACTCAATTCTACTCTGCTCTACTCTTGTCTGCTTTACTCTCTCTACTCTACCCTACTGTACTATATTCTATTCTGTACTATTCTGTTCTATTCTACCCACCCGCCCCTCCCCACCCTTCCCTAATCTATTTGATTAGATTCGATGTGACGTATTTCCACGCGATTTGACGCGATTAGGCTTGAATCAGCTCGATTCAGTTCGAATCGGCTCTATTCGGCTCGACTTGGCTCCATTTCACTCCATTCGGCTCGATTAGGCTCGAATTCCATCGATTCTGCTGGATTCTGCTCAATTAGGCCTTATTTGGGCCTATTCGGCCCTATTCTGCTCTATTCGACTCTTTTGTACTCTATTCATATCTATCCGTCTCTATTGGACTCCGTTCAACTCCATTCCTCACTATTTTCCTCTCTTCTATTCTACCCTTCCCTACCCTAATCTCTTCTAATCGATTCGATTTGATTTGACGCGATTCGAAGCAACCGGACGTGATTCGTCTCGTTTTGTCTCCACTCGGCTCAATTCGGCTATGTTCTCTGTCTTTGACTCTATTCTATTCTGTTGTATTCTTTCTGTTCTGCTCTATTCTCCCCTATTCTGTTGTACTCTATTCTATTCTACCCTACCCGACCCAACGGCACCCCACCCGAACCTACCCTACTTTAATCTATTGGATTCAATTCGATTCCGTGCAAAGCGATTTGATAGGACTTGACTGGATTCGGCAAGATCTGAAGGGATTTGATGAGATTCCATGCGACTCGACGTGATTCAGTAGGATTCTCTGAGGTTTGACACAATTCGAAGTTATTCGACGTGATTCGATGGGATTCGACACGATATGAAGCGATTTGATTCAAAACGATGTGACTCGACTCGATTCGACCTGATTCGATTCGACGCTGTTCGGTGACAGTCAGTGCGATTCTGCTTGATTCCGCTCGATTAGGTGTGATTCGGCAGTATAAAGCTCTTTTCGGCTGTATTCAGCTCCATTCGTCTCTATTCAGCTTATTCGGCTCTATTCGACTGTATTCGACTCTACTCTTTTCCACTCTATTCTACTCGATTCTATTCCTTCTATTCTGTTCTAATCTCTTCTATTCCACTCTACTCTGTTCTATTCTACCCTCCCCTTCCCTCCCCTCCCCTTCTCTAATCTATACGTCTTGATTGGATTTGACGCGTTGAACGCGATTCGAGGCGATGAAGCTTGAATCGGCTCGATTCGGCTCGATTTGGCTCTATTCGGCTCAGTTAGGCTCCATTCAGCTTGTTTGGGCTTGAATCGCTTCGAATCTGCTCGATTTGGCCTTCTTCGGCCCTATTCTGCTCTATTCGACTCTTTTCTACTCTATTCGTTTCTATTTGACTCCATTCTACTCCATTCTATTCATTCCACACTATTCTACACTATTCTACTCTATTCTGCTCTACCCTACCCAACACCACTCTAATTTACTCTACTTGCTTCTACACGATTCCTCTCATTTTGTCTGCATTTGGCTCTATTCAGCTCTATTCTACTCTTCTCTACTCTATTGTATTGTTTCTACTCTGTTCTGTACTATTCTACTCTATTCTACCCTACCCTATGCTACCCAACTCTAAGGTATTGTAATCCACTTGATTGGATTTGATTCAACCCATTTCGACGCGATTCGGCTCGATTTGGCTCTGTTCAAATCTATTCTACTCTACTCTACTCCCCTCTATTCTACTCTAGCCTACTCTTTTCTGTATTCGTTCTGTGTTGTTCTGTTCTATTTTGTTGTGTTCTGTTCTGTCTTATTCTATTCTACTCTATTCTACCCTACTCTAGCCTACCCGAACCTCCCCTACTCTAGTCTATTCAATTGAATTCGAGAAATTTTGACGCGACTAGGGGCCGAATCGGTGTGATTCATGTCCATTCGGCTCCATTTGTCTCGAATAGTGTCGATTCAGCTCGATTAGGCTCGATTTGGCTCCATTAGGCTCGATTCACTGGATTCGGCTCGATTTCGCTCAATTCAGCTCGATTTGGCCCTCTTTGGCCCTCTTCGGCTCTCTTCAGCTCTTTTCTACTCTACTCGATTCCGTTGCACACCATTCTACTCCATTCTACGCTCTTCTACTATACCCTACTGTAATTGATTCGATGGGATTCGACGCCATTCGACGTGATTTGTCTCGTTTCGTCTCCATTCAGCTTGATTCGACTCTGTTCTACTCTACTCTATTCTACTCTACACTATTCTGCTCTGCTCTACCCTTTTCTACTCTATTCTATTGTATCCTTTCCATTCTCTTCTACTGTGTTCAAGTCTACTCTATTCCATCCTACCCTCATCTAATCTATTCTACTGGATTCGATTCCACGCATCTCGATGCGATTCGGCTCAAATCGGCTCCTTTCCACTCCATTCATCCCCAATCGGCTCAAATCGGTTCGATTCAGCTCTAATCGGCTCCATTCGGCTCCAGTCAGCTCCAATAGGCTCTATTCAGCTCTATTCGGCTCTATTAGACTCTACTCAACTCTATTATCTCTTTTCGACTCCACTCGACTCCATGCTACACCATTCTACTCCATCCTAAACTATTCTCTACTGTATTGTATTGTACTCTACCCTACTCTAGTCTATTCTAATGGATTGGATTGGATTGGATTGGATTGGATTGGAATTGATCAGATTCAATGCAATTCGACGGGATTCGACGCGATACGGCACGATTCCACGGGATTCGGCGTGATTCGTCTTGGTTTCTATCCATTTAGCTCTTTTGGGCTCTATTTGGCTCTATTCGGCAATGTTCGACTCTGCTCTACTCTACTCTTCTATACTCTGCTCGTCTCGACCCTATTCTTTCAGTTCTGTTCTCTTCTCTTCTGTTCTACTGCACTCTATTCTACCCTACCCTACCCTAACTTAGCCTACTGTAATCTGTTCTATGCTATTCGACACACTTGAATGGGATTCGACCTGATTCGGGTCATATCGGCTCGATTCATCTCCTTTCTGCTCCATTAAACTCGATTCGGTTCTATTCGGCTCTTTTCCACTCTATTCGGCTCTTTTTGGCAGTATTCAACTCTATTTGACTCTAGTCTACTCGATTCTTTCTGTTCTGTTCTATTCTACTCTATTCTTCTCTACCCTACCGTAGCCTTACCTTCCCCACACTAATCTATTTGATTCGATTCGACACATTTCAAACGACTCGACATGATTCATCTCGATTCACCTTGAATTTGGTCAATTCGGCTGTATTCAGCTCTGTTTGGCTCTTTTCGGCTCTCTTCAACTCAATTTGACTCTATTCTACTGGACCCGACTCTACTTAATTCTATTCTCTTCTTTCTATTGTGTTCTGTTGTGTTGTAGTCTAGCCTCTCCTGCCGTACCCTCCTCTACTCTAATCTATTCGATTCAACGCATTTCGACGCGATTCCATGTGATTAGGCTTGAATCGGCTCGATTTAGCTCTATTTGGCTTGAATTGGGTCAATTCGTCTCGATTCTGCTCAATTCAGCATAATTAGGCTCGAGTGAACCTTATTCGGCCCTGTTCAGCTCTACTCAACCCTTTCTACTTTATTTGTCTCTATTTGGCTCCATTCAACTCCCTTCCACACCATTCTACTCTTTTCTACTCTATTCTATTCTGTTCTACCCTACCCTACTCTAACCTATTCTAATCGATTCGATTCATCACGATTTGTCTCCTTTCCTCTCCATTCGAATCGATTCGGCTTGAATTGGATCTATTCATCTATATTCTGCACTACCCGGCTCTGACTATTCCACTCTACTCAACTCTACTCCATTCTACTCTTGGTATTCTCTTCTGTTCTACTCCAATCTATTCTTCTGTGCCCTTCCCTACTGAATCCCAGTCTAACCTACACTACTCTAATCTATTCAATTTAATTTGATTCCATTCAGTTTGACACCATTCGACCCGATTTGAGACAATTCGACGGGATTCGGTGAGATTCCGCGAGATTTGATGCGTTTTGGTGGGATTTGATGGAGTTCGACGAGATCCGATGCAATAGGATCTCGTGTGTTTTGGCTCGATTTTGCTGGGTTCAGTTTGTCTCTATCTGGCTCATTTCAGCTCCACTAGGCTCCATTCATCCCGAAGCTGGTCGACTCGACTCGATTCGGCTCATTTTGGTCATATGTGGTCCTATTCAGCGTTATTCGGCTCTATTCAACTCTTTTCTACTCTCTGCATCTCTGTTCGAATCCATTTGACTCCATTCCACACCATTCTATTCCATTCTACACTACTGTATTCTACAAAACCCTCCCCCACCCTAGCCTATCCTAATCTAGTCTGCTCTTTTCTAGTCTCCTTTTCTATTTTCTCGATTCCATCCTATGCTACTCTACCATACCCTGCACTAAGCTAACCTACCCTGACCTATGCTGTTCTATTCTATTTCCTTCTATTTTCTCTGTTCCACCGTATGCTTCCCTACCCTATGCTACCCCACCGTACCATACTCTACTACTTAGGGTTACTCAATAAGGGTCCTAATTAAGGGGAGTAGTTTGGGCAAGGGTACTCCTTAAGGCAAGTGTACTAGTTCAGGCTACTAGTTAAGGCCAGGGTACTAGTTATGCAAGGGCACTAGTTAAGGCCAGGCTACTAGTTAAGGCCAGGCTACTAGTTAAGGCATGGGTACTTGTTGAGGGTACTGGTTAAGGCAAGGGTACCAGTTCAGGCTACTTGTTAAGGACATACTACTAGTGAAGGCAAGGGTACTAGTGAAGACTACTGGTTAAGGCAAGGGTACTTGTTAGGACTACTAGTTAAGGCAAGGGTACTAGATTAGGCTAAGAGTTCAGGCAAGGGTACTCGTTCAGATTACTGACTTAGGGTACTATTCAAGACTAGTTGTCTAGGCTACTGCTCTATGCCACTAGTCTAGCTGACTAGTCCAGCTTACTAGTCTAGGCTTCTACTCTAGCCTTCTCTTGTCTACTCTAATGTAGTCTACTTGCATCTACCCTAGTCTTCCTATCATAAACTACCCTACCCTAACCTATTCTAATCGATTCCATTTGATTCGATTCAAAGCATTTTGATGCGACCGGACACCATCACGCTTCAGTCGGCTCGATTCCGCAACATCAGCTCGATTCAGCTCGATTTGGCTCGAATCGCTTCAATTCAGCTCGTTTCCACTCGGTTCAGCCTTATTCGGCCCTATTTGGCTCGATTCGACTCTTTTCTATTCTATTTGTCTCTGTTCGACTCCATTTGACTCCACTCTTCTCCATTCTACGCTATTCTACTCTGTTCTGTTCTACTCTACCCTACGATGCTCTAATCTATTCGATTGGATGCGATTCGAAGCAATTCGGTGTGATTCATCTCGTTTTGTTTCCATTTGACTCGATTCGGCCAGAATTGGCTCTATTCAGCTATATCCTGCACTCTTTGACTCTGTTTGACTCAATTCTACTCTGCTCTACTCTTGTCTGCTTTACTCTCTCTACTCTACCCTACTGTACTATATTCTATTCTGTACTATTCTGTTCTATTCTACCCACCCGCCCCTCCCCTACCCTTCCCTAATCTATTTGATTAGATTCGATGTGACGTATTTCCACGCGATTTGACGCGATTAGGCTTGAATCAGCTCGATTCAGTTCGAATCGGCTCTATTCGGCTCGACTTGGCTCCATTTCACTCCATTCGGCTCGATTAGGCTCGAATTCCATCGATTCTGCTGGATTCTGCTCAATTAGGCCTTATTTGGGCCTATTCGGCCCTATTCTGCTCTATTCGACTCTTTTGTACTCTATTCATATCTATCCGTCTCTATTGGACTCCGTTCAACTCCATTCCTCACTATTTTCCTCTCTTCTATTCTACCCTTCCCTACCCTAATCTCTTCTAATCGATTCGATTTGATTTGACGCGATTCGAAGCAACCGGACGTGATTCGTCTCGTTTTGTCTCCACTCGGCTCAATTCGGCTATGTTCTCTGTCTTTGACTCTATTCTATTCTGTTGTATTCTTTCTGTTCTGCTCTATTCTCCCCTATTCTGTTGTACTCTATTCTATTCTACCCTACCCGACCCAACGGCACCCCACCCGAACCTACCCTACTTTAATCTATTGGATTCAATTCGATTCCGTGCAAAGCGATTTGATAGGACTTGACTGGATTCGGCAAGATCTGAAGGGATTTGATGAGATTCCATGCGACTCGACGTGATTCAGTAGGATTCTCTGAGGTTTGACACAATTCGAAGTTATTCGACGTGATTCGATGGGATTCGACACGATATGAAGCGATTTGATTCAAAACGATGTGACTCGACTCGATTCGACCTGATTCGATTCGACGCTGTTCGGTGACAGTCAGTGCGATTCTGCTTGATTCCGCTCGATTAGGTGTGATTCGGCAGTATAAAGCTCTTTTCGGCTGTATTCAGCTCCATTCGTCTCTATTCAGCTTATTCGGCTCTATTCGACTGTATTCGACTCTACTCTTTTCCACTCTATTCTACTCGATTCTATTCCTTCTATTCTGTTCTAATCTCTTCTATTCCACTCTACTCTGTTCTATTCTACCCTCCCCTTCCCTCCCCTCCCCTTCTCTAATCTATACGTCTTGATTGGATTTGACGCGTTGAACGCGATTCGAGGCGATGAAGCTTGAATCGGCTCGATTCGGCTCGATTTGGCTCTATTCGGCTCAGTTAGGCTCCATTCAGCTTGTTTGGGCTTGAATCGCTTCGAATCTGCTCGATTTGGCCTTCTTCGGCCCTATTCTGCTCTATTCGACTCTTTTCTACTCTATTCGTTTCTATTTGACTCCATTCTACTCCATTCTATTCATTCCACACTATTCTACACTATTCTACTCTATTCTGCTCTACCCTACCCAACACCACTCTAATTTACTCTACTTGCTTCTACACGATTCCTCTCATTTTGTCTGCATTTGGCTCTATTCAGCTCTATTCTACTCTTCTCTACTCTATTGTATTGTTTCTACTCTGTTCTGTACTATTCTACTCTATTCTACCCTACCCTATGCTACCCAACTCTAAGGTATTGTAATCCACTTGATTGGATTTGATTCAACCCATTTCGACGCGATTCGGCCGATTTGGCTCTGTTCAAATCTATTCTACTCTACTCTACTCCCCTCTATTCTACTCTAGCCTACTCTTTTCTGTATTCGTTCTGTGTTGTTCTGTTCTATTTTGTTGTGTTCTGTTCTGTTTTATTCTATTCTACTCTATTCTACCCTACTCTAGCCTACCCGAACCTCCCCTACTCTAGTCTATTCAATTGAATTCGAGAAATTTTGACGCGACTAGGGGCCGAATCGGTGTGATTCATGTCCATTCGGCTCCATTTGTCTCGAATAGTGTCGATTCAGCTCGATTAGGCTCGATTTGGCTCCATTAGGCTCGATTCACTGGATTCGGCTCGATTTCGCTCAATTCAGCTCGATTTGGCCCTCTTTGGCCCTCTTCGGCTCTCTTCAGCTCTTTTCTACTCTACTCGATTCCGTTGCACACCATTCTACTCCATTCTACGCTCTTCTACTATACCCTACTGTAATTGATTCGATGGGATTCGACGCCATTCGACGTGATTTGTCTCGTTTCGTCTCCATTCAGCTTGATTCGACTCTGTTCTACTCTACTCTATTCTACTCTACACTATTCTGCTCTGCTCTACCCTTTTCTACTCTATTCTATTGTATCCTTTCCATTCTCTTCTACTGTGTTCAAGTCTACTCTATTCCATCCTACCCTCATCTAATCTATTCTACTGGATTCGATTCCACGCATCTCGATGCGATTCGGCTCAAATCGGCTCCTTTCCACTCCATTCATCCCCAATCGGCTCAAATCGGTTCGATTCAGCTCTAATCGGCTCCATTCGGCTCCAGTCAGCTCCAATAGGCTCTATTCAGCTCTATTCGGCTCTATTAGACTCTACTCAACTCTATTATCTCTTTTCGACTCCACTCGACTCCATGCTACACCATTCTACTCCATCCTAAACTATTCTCTACTGTATTGTATTGTACTCTACCCTACTCTAGTCTATTCTAATGGATTGGATTGGATTGGATTGGATTGGAATTGATCAGATTCAATGCAATTCGACGGGATTCGACGCGATACGGCACGATTCCACGGGATTCGGCGTGATTCGTCTTGGTTTCTATCCATTTAGCTCTTTTGGGCTCTATTTGGCTCTATTCGGCAATGTTCGACTCTGCTCTACTCTACTCTTCTATACTCTGCTCGTCTCGACCCTATTCTTTCAGTTCTGTTCTCTTCTCTTCTGTTCTACTGCACTCTATTCTACCCTACCCTACCCTAACTTAGCCTACTGTAATCTGTTCTATGCTATTCGACACACTTGAATGGGATTCGACCTGATTCGGGTCATATCGGCTCGATTCATCTCCTTTCTGCTCCATTAAACTCGATTCGGTTCTATTCGGCTCTTTTCCACTCTATTCGGCTCTTTTTGGCAGTATTCGACTCTATTTGACTCTAGTCTACTCGATTCTTTCTGTTCTGTTCTATTCTACTCTATTCTTCTCTACCCTACCGTAGCCTTACCTTCCCCACACTAATCTATTTGATTCGATTCGACACATGTCAAACGACTCGACATGATTCATCTCGATTCACCTTGAATTTGGTCAATTCGGCTGTATTCAGCTCTGTTTGGCTCTTTTCGGCTCTCTTCAACTCAATTTGACTCTATTCTACTGGACCCGACTCTACTTAATTCTATTCTCTTCTTTCTATTGTGTTCTGTTGTGTTGTAGTCTAGCCTCTCCTGCCGTACCCTCCTCTACTCTAATCTATTCGATTCAACGCATTTCGACGCGATTCCATGTGATTAGGCTTGAATCGGCTCGATTTAGCTCTATTTGGCTTGAATTGGGTCAATTCGTCTCGATTCTGCTCAATTCAGCATAATTAGGCTCGAGTGAACCTTATTCAGCCCTGTTCAGCGCTACTCAACCCTTTCTACTTTATTTGTCTCTATTTGGCTCCATTCAACTCCATTGCACACCACTCTACTCTTTTCTACTCTATTCTATTCTGTTCTACCCTACCCTACTCTAATCTATTCTAATCGATTCGATTCATCACGATTTGTCTCCTTTCCTCTCCATTCGAATCGATTCGGCTTGAATTGGATCTATTCATCTATATTCTGCACTACCCGACTCTGACTATTCCACTCTACTCAACTCTACTCCATTCTACTCTTGGTATTCTCTTCTGTTCTACTCTATTCTATTCTTCTGTGCCCTTCCCTACTGAATCCCAGTCTAACCTACACTACTCTAATCTATTCAATTTAATTCGATTCCATTCAGTTTGACACCATTCGACCCGATTTGAGACAATTCGACGGGATTCGGTGAGCTTCCGCGAGATTTGATGCGTTTTGGTGGGATTTGATGGAGTTCGACGAGATCCGATGCAATAGGATCTCGTGTGTTTTGGCTCGATTTTGCTGGGTTCAGTTTGTCTCTATCTGGCTCATTTCAGCTCCACTAGGCTCCATTCATCCCGAAGCTGGTCGACTCGACTCGATTCGGCTCATTTTGGTCATATGTGGTCCTATTCAGCGTTATTCGGCTCTATTCAACTCTTTTCTACTCTCTGCATCTCTGTTCGAATCCATTTGACTCCATTCCACACCATTCTATTCCATTCTACACTACTGTATTCTACAAAACCCTCCCCCACCCTAGCCTATCTAATCTAGTCTGCTCTTTTCTAGTCTCCTTTTCTATTTTCTCGATTCCATCCTATGCTACTCTACCATACCCTGCACTAAGCTAACCTACCCTGACCTATGCTGTTCTATTCTATTTCCTTCTATTTTCTCTGTTCCACCCTATGCTTCCCTACCCTATGCTACCCCACCGTACCATACTCTACTACTTAGGGTTACTTAATAAGGGTCCTAATTAAGGGGAGTAGTTCGGGCAAGGGTACTCCTTAAGGCAAGTGTACTAGTTCAGGCTACTAGTTAAGGCCAGGCTACTAGTTAAGGCCAGGCTACTAGTTAAGGCATGGGTACTTGTTGAGGGTACTGGTTAAGGCAAGGGTACCAGTTCAGGCTACTTGTTAAGGACGTACTACTAGTGAAGGCAAGGGTACTAGTGAAGACTACTGGTTAAGGCAAGGGTACTTGTTAGGACTACTAGTTAAGGCAAGGGTACTAGATTAGGCTAAGAGTTCAGGCAAGGGTACTCGTTCAGATTACTGACTTAGGGTACTATTCAAGACTAGTTGTCTAGGCTACTGCTCTATGCCACTAGTCTAGCTGACTAGTCCAGCTTACTAGTCTAGGCTTCTACTCTAGCCTTCTCTTGTCTACTCTAATGTAGTCTACTTGCATCTACCCTAGTCTTCCTATCATAAACTACCCTACCCTAACCTATTCTAATCGATTCCATTTGATTCGATTCAAAGCATTTGGATGTGACCGGACACCATCACGCTTCAGTCGGCTCGATTCCGCAACATCAGCTCGATTCAGCTCGATTTGGCTCGAATCGCTTCAATTCAGCTCGTTTCCACTCGTTTCAGCCTTATTCGGCCCTATTTGGCTCGATTCGACTCTTTTCTACTCTATTTGTCTCTGTTCGACTCCATTTGACTCCACTCTTCTCCATTCTACGCTATTCTACTCTATTCTGTTCTACTCTACCCTACGATGCTCTAATCTATTCGATTGGATGCGATTCGAAGCAATTCGGTGTGATTCATCTCGTTTTGTTTCCATTTGACTCGATTCGGCCAGAATTGGCTCTATTCAGCTATATCCTGCACTCTTTGACTCTATTTGACTCAATTCTACTCTGCTCTACTCTTGTCTGCTTTACTCTCTCTACTCTACCCTACTGTACTATATTCTATTCTGTACTATTCTGTTCTATTCTACCCACCCGCCCCTCCCCTACCCTTCCCTAATCTATTTGATTAGATTCGATGTGACGTATTTCCACGCGATTTGACGCGATTAGGCTTGAATCAGCTCGATTCAGTTCGAATCGGCTCTATTCGGCTCGACTTGGCTCCATTTCACTCCATTCGGCTCGATTAGGCTCGAATTCCATCGATTCTGCTGGATTCTGCTCAATTAGGCCTTATTTGGGCCTATTCGGCCCTATTCTGCTCTATTAGACTCTTTTGTACTCTATTCATATCTATCCGTCTCTATTGGACTCCGTTCAACTCCATTCCTCACTATTTTCCTCTCTTCTATTCTACCCTTCCCTACCCTAATCTCTTCTAATCGATTCGATTTGATTTGACGCGATTCGAAGCAACCGGACGTGATTCGTCTCGTTTTGTCTCCACTCGGCTCAATTCGGCTATGTTCTCTGTCTTTGACTCTATTCTATTCTGTTGTATTCTTTCTGTTCTGCTCTATTCTCCCCTATTCTGTTGTACTCTATTCTATTCTACCCTACCCGACCCAACGGCACCCCACCCGAACCTACCCTACTTTAATCTATTGGATTCAATTCGATTCCGTGCAAAGCGATTTGATAGGACTTGACTGGATTTGGCAAGATCTGAAGGGATTTGATGAGATTCCATGCGACTCGACGTGATTCAGTAGGATTCTCTGAGGTTTGACACAATTCGAAGTTATTCGACGTGATTCGATGGGATTCGACACGATATGAAGCGATTTGATTCAAAACGATGTGACTCGACTCGATTCGACCTGATTCGATTCGACGCTGTTCGGTGACAGTCAGTGCGATTCTGCTTGATTCCGCTCGATTAGGTGTGATTCGGCAGTATAAAGCTCTTTTCGGCTGTATTCAGCTCCATTCGTCTCTATTCAGCTTATTCGGCTCTATTCGACTGTATTCGACTCTACTCTTTTCCACTCTATTCTACTCGATTCTATTCCTTCTATTCTGTTCTAATCTCTTCTATTCCACTCTACTCTGTTCTATTCTACCCTCCCCTTCCCTCCCCTCCCCTTCTCTAATCTATACGTCTTGATTGGATTTGACGCGTTGAACGCGATTCGAGGCGATGAAGCTTGAATCGGCTCGATTCGGCTCGATTTGGCTCTATTCGGCTCAGTTAGGCTCCATTCAGCTTGTTTGGGCTTGAATCGCTTCGAATCTCCTCGATTTGGCCTTCTTCGGCCCTATTCTGCTCTATTCGACTCTTTTCTACTCTATTCGTTTCTATTTGACTCCATTCTACTCCATTCTATTCATTCCACACTATTCTACACTATTCTACTCTATTCTGCTCTACCCTACCCAACACCACTCTAATTTACTCTACTTGCTTCTACACGATTCCTCTCATTTTGTCTGCATTTGGCTCTATTCAGCTCTATTCTACTCTTCTCTACTCTATTGTATTGTTTCTACTCTGTTCTGTACTATTCTACTCTATTCTACCCTACCCTATGCTACCCAACTCTAAGGTATTGTAATCCACTTGATTGGATTTGATTCAACCCATTTCGACGCGATTCGGCTCGATTTGGCTCTGTTCAAATCTATTCTACTCTACTCTATTCCCCTCTATTCTACTCTAGCCTACTCTTTTCTGTATTCGTTCTGTGTTGTTCTGTTCTATTTTGTTGTGTTCTGTTCTGTTTTATTCTATTCTACTCCATTCTACCCTACTCTAGCCTACCCGAACCTCCCCTACTCTAGTCTATTCAATTGAATTCGAGAAATTTTGACGCGACTAGGGACCGAATCGGTGTGATTCATGTCCATTCGGCTCCATTTGTCTCGAATAGTGTCGATTCAGCTCGATTAGGCTCGATTTGGCTCCATTAGGCTCGATTCACTGGATTCGGCTCGATTTCGCTCAATTCAGCTCGATTTGGCCCTCTTTGGCCCTCTTCGGCTCTCTTCAGCTCTTTTCTACTCTACTCGATTCCGTTGCACACCATTCTACTCCATTCTACGCTGTTCTACTATACCCTACTGTAATTGATTCGATGGGATTCGACGCCATTCGACGTGATTTGTCTCGTTTCGTCTCCATTCAGCTTGATTCGACTCTGTTCTACTCTACTCTATTCTACTCTACACTATTCTGCTCTGCTCTACCCTTTTCTACTCTATTCTATTGTATCCTTTCCATTCTCTTCTACTGTGTTCAAGTCTACTCTATTCCATCCTACCCTAATCTAATCTATTCTACTGGATTCGATTCCACGCATCTCGATGCGATTCGGCTCAAATCGGCTCCTTTCCACTCCATTCATCCCCAATCGGCTCAAATCGGTTCGATTCAGCTCTAATCGGCTCCATTCGGCTCCAGTCAGCTCCAATAGGCTCTATTCAGCTCAAATAGGCTCTTTTCAGTTCTATTCGGCTCTGTTAGACTCTACTCAACTCTATTATCTCCTTTCAACTCCACTCAACTCCATGCTACACCATTCTACTCCATCCTAAACTATTCTCTACTGTATTGTATTGTACTCTACCCTACTCTAGTCTATTCTAATGGATTGGATTGGATTGGATTGGAATTGATCAGATTCAATGCAATTCGACGGGATTCGACGCGGTACGGCACGATTCCACGGGATTCGGCGTGATTCGTCTTGGTTTCTATCCATTTAGCTCTTTTGGGCTCTATTTGGCTCTATTCAGCAATGTTCGACTCTGCTCTACTCTACTCTTCTATACTCTGCTCTTCTCGACCCTATTCTTTCAGTTATGTTCTGTTCTGTTCTACTGCACTCTATTCTACCCTACCCTACCCTAACTTAGCCTACTGTAATCTGTTCTATGCTATTCGACACACTTGAATGGGATTCGACCTGATTCGGTTCATATCGGCTCGATTCATCTCCTTTCTGCTCCATTAAACTCGATTCGGTTCTATTCGGCTCTTTTCCACTCTATTCGGCTCTTTTTGGCAGTATTCGACTCTATTTGACTCTAGTCTACTCGATTCTTTCTGTTCTGTTCTATTCTACTCTATTCTTCTCTACCCTACCGTAGCCTTACCTTCCCCACACTAATCTATTTGATTCGATTCGACACATTTCAAACGACTCGACATGATTCATCTCGATTCACCTTGAATTTGGTCAATTCGGCTGTATTCAGCTCTGTTTGGCTCTTTTCGGCTCTCTTCAACTCAATTTGACTCTATTCTACTGGACCCGACTCTACTTAATTCTATTCTCTTCTTTCTATTGTGTTCTGTTGTGTTGTAGTCTAGCCTCTCCTGCCGTACCCTCCTCTACTCTAATCTATTCGATTCAACGCATTTCGACGCGATTCCATGTGATTAGGCTTGAATCGGCTCGATTTAGCTCTATTTGGCTTGAATTGGGTCAATTCGTCTCGATTCTGCTCAATTCAGCATAATTAGGCTCGAGTGAACCTTATTCAGCCTTGTTCAGCTCTACTCAACCCTTTCTACTTTATTTGTCTCTATTTGGCTCCATTCAACTCCCTTCCACACCATTCTACTCTTTTCTACTCTATTCTATTCTGTTCTACCCTACCCTACTCTAATCTATTCTAATCGATTCGATTCATCACGATTTGTCTCCTTTCCTCTCCATTCGAATCGATTCGGCTTGAATTGGATCTATTCATCTATATTCTGCACTACCCGACTCTGACTATTCCACTCTACTCAACTCTACTCCATTCTACTCTTGGTATTCTCTTCTGTTCTACTCTATTCTATTCTTCTGTGCCCTTCCCTACTGAATCCCAGCCTAACCTACACTACTCTAATCTATTCAATTTAATTCGATTCCATTCAGTTTGACACCATTCGACCCGATTTGAGACAATTCGACGGGATTCGGTGAGATTCCGTGAGATTTGATTGGTTTTGGTGGGATTGGATGGAATTCGACGAGATCTGATGCAATAGGATGCAATTAAGTGTGTTTTGGCTGGATTTTGCTTGGTTCAGTTTGTCTCTATTTGGCTCATTTCAGCTCCACTAGGCTCCATTCATCTCTAATCTGGTCGATTCGACTCGATTCGGCTCGTTTCGGCCCTACTTGGTCCTATTCAGCGTTATTTGGCTCTATTCAACTCATTTCTACTCTATTCATCTCTGTTTGACTCCATTCACATCCATTCCACACCATTCTACACTATTGTATTCTACAGAACCCTCCCCCTCCCTACCCTATCCTAATCTAGTCTGCTCTTTTCTAGTCTCCTTTTCTATTTTCTCTGTTCCATCCTATGCTACTCCACTGTACCCTACACTAAGCTAACCTACCCTGACCTATTCTTTTCTATTCTATTTCATTCTATTTTCTCTGTTCTACCGTATGCTACCCTACCCTATGCTACCCCACCAAACCATACCCTACTGCTTAGGGTTACTCAATAAGGGTCCTAATTAAGGGGAGTAGTTCGGGCAAGGGTAGTACTTAAGGCAAGGGCACTAGTTCAGGCTAGTAGTTAAGGCCAGGGTTCTAGTTATGTAAGGGTACTAGTTAAGGCCAGAGTACTAGTTAAGGCATGGGTACTTGTTGAGGGTACTAGTTAAGGAAAGGGTAGTACTTCAGGCTACTAGTTAAGGACGTGCTACTAGTTAGTTACTACCCTACTCTGACCTTACCCACCCTACACTAAGCTGTTTGATTCGATTCGACAGATTTCAACGCAATTCAACATGATTCGTCTCGATTCACCTCGAATTTGGGCGATTCGGCTGTATTCAGCCCTGTTCAGCGCTTTTTTTGGTCTATTCAGCTCGATTTGACTCTATTCTACTGTACTAGACCCTATTTAATTCTATTCTATTCTTTCTATTGTGTTCTGGTCTGTTCTATTCTAACCTCTCCCACCCTACCGTCCTCTACTCTATGTGATTCGATTCAATGCATTTTGACACGATTCCATGCGATTAGGCTTGAATAGGCTTGATTTATGTCTGTTTGGTTTGAATTGAGTCAATTCGGCTCGATTCTGCCCCATTCAGCATAATTGGGCTCGTTCCAATGTTACTTGGCCCTGTTCAGCTCTATTCAACTCTTTTCTACCTTATTCGTCTGTATTGGCTCCATTCGACTCCATTTCACACCGTTCTACGCTGTTTGACTCCATTCTACACTATTTTACTCTGTTCTACCCTACCCTACTCTGATGTATTCTAATCGATTTGATTCATCGTGATTTGTTCCTTTTCCTCTCCATTCGACTTGATTCAGCTCGAATTGGATCTATTTATCTGTATTCTGCACTACTTGACTGTGACTATTCTACTCTACTCAACTCTACTCCATTCTACTCTTGGTATTCTCTTCAGTTCTACTCTATGTGACTCTATTCTATTCTTCTGTGCCTTACCCTACTGAATCCCAGCCTAACCTACACTACTCTAATCTGTTCAATTTAATTCGATTCCATTCAATTCGACCCGATTTGACACAATTCGACGGGATTCAGTGAGATTCCATGAGATTTGACGGGTTTTGGTGGGATTTGATGGAATTCGATGAGATTCGATGCAATAGGATGCGATTAGGTGCGATTTGGCTCGATCTAGCTCAGCTCATTTTGTTTGTCTCTATTTGGCTCATTTCAACTCCATTCGGCTCCATTTAGCTCGAATCTGGTCGAATTGACTCGATTCGGCTCTATTCAGCTCGATTCGGCCTTATTTGGCCCTATTTGGCACTATTCTGCTCTATTCAACTCTTTTCTACTCTAGTCATCTCTGTTCGACTCCATTAGACTCCATTCCACGCCATTCTACACTATTCTATTCTACAGAACCCTACCCAACCCTACCCTATCATATTCTAATCTATTCTTTTCTATTCTATTCTCTTTTTCTATTTTCTCTATTCCATCCTATGCTACTCTACCATACCCTACAGTAAATTAACCTCCCCTGACCTATGCTGTTCTATTCTATTTTATTCTTTTTTGTCTGTCCCACCGTATGCTACCCTACCCTATGCTACCTCACCGTATCATACCCTACTATTTAGGGGTACTCAAAAAGGGTACTAATTAAGGGTACTAGTTTGGCCAAAGGTACAACTTAAGGGTACAACTTAAGACAAGGGTACTAGTTCAGGCTACTAGTTAAGGTCAGGGTACTAGTTAAGGCAAAGTTTCTAGTTAAGACTACTAGTTAAGGCAAGGGTACTAGTTAAGGGTTGTAGTTAAGGTGAGAGTACTCGTTTAGACTACTAGTTAGGGCAAGGCTATTAGTTAAGATTCAGCTTGATTTGGCTTGAATTGCTTTGATTCAGCTCGTTTCGACTCGATTCGGCTCGGTTCAGCCTTATTCGGCCCTATCCAGCTCGATTCGACTCTTTTCTACTTTATATTTCTCTATTTGACTGCATTTGACTCCATTCTACTGCTTTCTACTCTATTCTGTTCTTCCCTACCCTACTCTAATCTAGTCTAATGGATTCGATTCAACGCGATTCGAAACAATTCGATGCGATTCGTCTCGTTTTGTTTCTATTCGGCTCAATTCGGCTAGAATTGGCTCTATTCAGCTATTTCCTGCACTATTTGACTCTATTCGACTCATTCTACTCTACTCTTCTCTACTTTACTCTGCTCTACCCTACTGTACTATATTCTATTCTTTCTATTCTGTACTGTTCTATTCTGTTCTACCCTCCCTGCCCCTCCCCTGCCCTTCCATAATCTATTTGATTCGATTCGATGTGACGCATTTCCACGCGAATCGACGCGATTAGACTTGAATCAGCTCAATTCGCTTCAAACCAGCTCGGTTTGACTCCGTTTCAGTCCATTTGGCTATATTTGTCTCGAACTGCATCGATTCTGCTGGATTCTGCTCGATTAGGACTTATTTGGCCGTATTCGGCCCTATTCTGCCTATTCGACTCTTTTCTACTCTATTCATCTCTATTCGACTCCATTCTATTCCATTCCACACTATTCTTCACTATTCTCCTCTATTCTATCCTACCCTTCCCTTTCATAATCTGTTCTAATCGATTCCATTTGATTTGACCCGATTCAAAGCGATTCAACGCGATTTGTCTCGTTTTGTCTCCATTCGGCTCAATTTGGCTATGTTCTGCACTATTTGACTCTATTCTACTCTATTCTATTCTGTTGTATTCTTTCTATTCTGTTCTGTTCTCTCCTATTCTGTTGTACTCTGTTCTATTCTATCCTACCCAACCCTACTGCACCCCACCCAAACCTACCCTACTTTAAGCTATTTGACTCAATTTGAATCAGTTCTACGCGATTTGACAGGATTCAATGGGATTGGACGAGATCCGAAGGCATTCGACGGGATTCGAAGAGATTTGACCAGATTCTATGCAATTCAGCATGATTCAGCAGAATTCTATGAGATTTGACACAATTCGAAGTTATTCGACGTGATATGACGCGATTCGCCGTGATTCAACGACATTCGACCCAATTCGAAGTGATATGAAGTGATTTGACCTGGTTTGACGCAAAACAGTGTGATTTGATGCGATTTGACAGTATTCAGCGATGGTGCAATTCTGCTTGATTCAGCTCAATTAGTTGCAGTTCGGCGCTATATGGCTCTTTTCAGCTGTATTCAGCTCCATTCAGCTCTAGTCGTCTCTAAACGACTGCATTCGATTCTACTCTTTTCCACTCTATTCTATTCTATTCCTTTTATTCTGTTCTAATATCTTCTATTATACTCTATTCTACCCTCCCCTCCTCTACCCTTCTCTAATCTATACGTTTCTATTGGATCTGATGCATTTAATGCGATTTGACGCGATTAAGCTTGAATTGGCTCGATTCAGATCGGTTTGGCTCTATTCGGCTCAATTAGGCTCCATTCAGCTCGTTTTGGCTTGAATCACTTCGATTCTACTTTATTCGGCCTTATTCAGGCCTATTCTGCTCTATTCGACTCTTTTCTACTCTATTCGTCTCTATTTGACTCCATTCTACTCCATTCTATTCATTCCACACCATTGTACTCTATGCTACTCTATTCTGCTCTACCCTACCCTACACCACTCTAATTTACTCTAATCGATTCGACGTGATTCCTCTCACTTCGTCTGTATTCAGCTCTACTCTATTACACTCTAGTCTACTCTATTGTACTGTAATCTACTCTTCTCTATTCTATTGCATGGTTTCTATTCTGTTCTATTTCTAGTCTTCCTTGCCGTGCTGTGCTGTACCCTGCCATGCTGTGCCCTGCCTTGCCCTGCCTTCCCGTCCCCTTCCCTCCCCTCCCCTCCCCTGCTCTGCCCTGCTTTTCAGCACGAATCGGAGTGAATCAATGCAATTTTACCCATTTTGACACCATTTGGCATGATTTGACTTGATTCGACTAGATTCTATTCTATTTTTCTAATCTCTCTGTTCCACCCTTTACTACCCTACCCTACCCTGCCCAAATCTAGTCTGTTCTTTTCTATTCTATTCTCTCTATTCCACTCTATGCTACCCCACCATATGCTACCCTAGCATGCGCTACACCTACCCTACCCTATCCTTACCCTACCATACCCTACCCAACGAGTCAAGTCTAGTCTACTAGTCAGGGCTAATTTCACTCAGCATAATGCCTTCCAGATTCATCCATGTTATGAAATGTTTCACAGATTCATCACTGTTCATTATCAGTGCATAATGCCCCACTGTGTAACTATACCATAATTTATTCATCCATTTATCTGTTGATGGGCACCTTAGTTGCTTCCATCTTTCTGCTATTGTAAACAGAGTTTCAATGAACATAGGTGTGCATATATCTTCGTGTAAAGGCTCTTATTTCTCTAGGATATATTCCAAGAAGTGGGATTGCTGGATTGTATGGTATTTCTATTTCTAGCATTTTAAGGAAGCACCAAATCAATTTCCAAATTGGTTGTACCATTTTACTTTCCCACCAGTAGTGTATAAGTGTTCCAATATCTCCACAGCCTCTCCAACATTTACTGTTTTGTGTCTTTTGGATTAAACCACCCTTGTTGGAGTGAGATGAAATCTCATTGTAGTTTTGATTTGCATTTCTCTAGTGACTAATGATCTTGAGCATTTCCTCATGTATCTGTTAGCTACCCTTCTTTAGTGAAGTTTCTGTTCATATCTTTTACCCATTTTTTAAATTGGGTTGTCTTTTTGTAGTTTTCTGCAGTATCACGTAGATTTTAGAGATCAGGCACTGATCAGAAATTTCATAGCTAAAAACTTTTTCCCAGTCTGTAGGTAATCTTTTTACTCTTTTGATGACGTCTTTGAATGAGCATAGGTGTTTGATTTTTAGGAGCTCCCAGTTATCTAGTTTTTCATCTGCATTTTTAGTAGTTTTGTATACTGTTTATGCCATGTATTAGGGGTCTTAACGTTGTCCCTTTTTTTCTTCCAGTGGGATGCAGACCCCAAACTCTCATAAAAAGACCAGACTTAACAGTCTGAGACTAAAAGGACCCTGGTGGTGATGGCCCCCAGACCTTCTGTTGGCCCAGGACAGGAACCATTCCCAAAGCCAACTCTTCAGACAGGGATTGGACTGGACAATGGGTTGGAGAGGGATGCTGGAGAGGAGTGAGCTTCTTGGATCTGGTGGACATCAGAGACTATGTTGGCATCTCCTGCCTGGAGGGGAGATGAGAGGGTGGAGAGGGTTAGAAGCTGGAGAAATGGACACAAAAAGAGAGAGTGGATGGAGGGAACACGCTGTCTCATTAGGGGGAGACCAATTGGCAGTATGTGGCCAGGTGTATATAAGTTTTTGTATGAGAGACTGACTTGATTTGTAAACTTTCACTTAAAGCACAATAAAAATTAAAAAAAAAAAGATTGGAAAAAAAGTCTGTGAGTCATCATCAAGATACTCCATTAGTCTCACCCTTTCAGGAGCAAGGAAGAATGAAGAAAACTAAAAATACAAGGGAAAGATTAGTCCAAAGAACTAATGGACCACATCTACCATGGCCTCCACCAGACTTAGTGCAGTAAAACTACTTGGTGCCTGGCTACCACCACTGGCTACTCTGAGAGGGATCACAATAGAGAGTTTTGAACACTCCTGAAGAAAAATGTAGAAAAATATTCTAACTCACAAAAAATACCAGACTTACTGGCCTGACAGACTGCAGAAACCCCGAGTGTATGGCCCCCAGGCACCCATTTAGCTCAGTAAAGAAGTCACTCTTGAGATTCACCCTTCAGCCAAAGATTAGACAGGCCCACGAAACAAAATGAGACTAAAGGGGCACAACAGCCATGGGGCAAGGACCACAAGGCAGGAGGTGGCAGGAAAGGCAGTAATACGGATCCCAAGTTTGAGATGGGACAGTGTTGACATGTTGTGGTGTTGGTAACCAATGTCATAAACCAATATACGTATTAGCTGTTCAATGAGAAGCTAGATTGTTCTGTAAACCTTCATCTAAAGTACAATAAAAAACAAAGGTGGAAACAATCCAAGTGTCTATCAAAAGATATTGAATATGCAATATGTGACATAAAGATACGTGTGATATGTTGCAGCCATAGAGAGCAACGATGTTCTATTATTTGTAATAAATTGATGGACCTCGAATACATTCTTCTGAGTGAAATAACTGAAATCCCAAGAACAATTACTGCATGATCCCACTTATATGAAAATCTACAGTAAGCAAAATACAGTGTAGATTAAAGGCTAGGACTTCTGGAGGCAAAAAAGCATGGGGAGTAATTGTTAAAAACAAAATAACAGCAATAAAATGAATATTCCTAACCAAATGGAAAGGAATCTGCGAAATATTGTATGTAAACTAGGTGATATTTTACTATACAAAGGCAGGCCAACCACCATTCTGCCAACAAAAGAGCACATAAAAACTATAAAATGGAGTCGTCATGTTGGAAATAACATACACAGCAGGCTGGTTAGGCTACAAGTAATCCATTTGTACTACAGAGAAGCAGTTACTGGATCATGCCAGAAAGAGGTGGCAGTATACTTTTGGGTAGTAGAATCCACTAAAAGGAAGGAGACTCACCATAAGGCGCAGCAATCCTTGGGTGGGTACAAGCGAGGTAGGAGGCCTGTGTGGAGTCAACTGGGGTCCATAATGGTCACCTGATACCCTGTGGTGTGTTTGTAGCTGCACATTACATGGGGGAAAATAAAGAAGGTCAGGTCCCCCATCAGAAAAACAGAACGCTGACAAGAGCCTCCTAATGCCAGCAGCATCCTAATGGCTTCAGAAAAGAAAGGAGTCAAGAAAGTAAGAGTCATTTCCATTCATAGGTGGGCTTCCCCATGCTCTGTAGATCCACCCTCCCCACCCTCTCTCAGGGCCAGTGCTTCCCCATGCCCTCCCTTGTCACTTATCTGACCCTAACCCTTGCCTTGCTTCTTCCACTCCCACTGAACTGGCACCAAGCCTACCAGGGAAGGTGGAGATCAGAACCAAGAGATGAGACACACCACAGAAAGTGAATACATTCTCTCTTTGGAGTCCTAAGGCCTCCTGTGACAGAAGAGACAAGGGGTGTGGCTGGGAAGCCCTACTACAAGAGGGATCTGTCATATTCTTGCAGGTTGTTCAAGGAACACACACCCAGTTCCTAATCTCCCTTACCTGTCAGTTCCCCTGAGCCACCAGAGTGAGGCCCAGCCCCACATACCTGCTCAGGTTTCACTGAGACCTTCAACTGAATCTCAGGTCTTCCAGCACAGGAGCACATCAGAAGGTTCACAATGCCCACAGCCACGGTTGGAGAGATTCTGGCTGTGAAGGTCTGTATCTGGCTGTTTTTCAGCCAACTGAAGTGCCCTCAACTCAGGGTTCTTGGGGCCCTCTCTTCCCAGGCCCAGGTACTAACATTACATTTTCCTACCTCCTGGTTACTGGTGCTCTCTGACTCTAGAAAGGCTCCCCAGCTCTGAGGGGCAGCCTTTTGGTGGGACTTCCAAGTCAGGCTTGCCACAGGTGCACCTTTCTTACCAAAGTGACCTCTTTCATTTTTACAACTTTAAGGGGGTCTTTTGCAGCAGATCTGCCCAACACAACACGTCCTTTGATGTCCTGATTGCTGCTTCCTTGGTTACTGAATGTTGATTAAAGGGTCACGAAATCCTTGACAACTTCAAATATGTCTCTATTTCCTTTGTTAGTCCAGCGTGACAATTTTCATTTTCTTTATGTACAGGTGTAATTCACATTGAAGCTGTGATCTTTGAACTTCGTCAGGTAGTTCTTAAAGTTTTCTTCGTTTTCAGCATGCGAGGTTGTGTCGTCTTCATATCATAGGTTGTAAATGACACTCCTGCAATCCTGATGTCCCATTCTTCTTCATATACTCTGGCTTGTCAGATTATTTGTTAAACATAGAGATTGAAAAATCAGGATGAAAGGACACAATATTGCTACACCTTTTTTCCATTAACACATGGAAGGGCCTACTTCCCCCAAATGCCCCACTCACAATCTCTGATAAAGTACCCCAATGAAGTCGAAGTGTTCTGGCTTAGCACATTCTAATGACACACAGGCACATACACAGATAGACACACACACTGACAAGTGTAAATATTTATCAATTCGCTCTCCACTGGGAGCGCTGCAAGCCTTGATTTGTAAAGGCTGACAATTTACCTGATACAAATAATCCCGCCACAGCCCATTTCAAGGTGCCATCCTGATGTCACTGATCCACAACTGGGCACATATATGCTCCATCTACTATCCCAAGTTAACAGGAACTGATTCCAGCATAACTGATCCACTTTCTTATGAGTATGTACACACACTCCACCTGCACCACGAGAAGAACCCTTAACTCCCAACCCTAATATGTAAACCAAATATCGCTATATACCTCCAGAACACGCAACTCACAACTCCTGAACACACACATACAAATACTATCCATACCCTGAATACATATACATACTACCTTTTACTGCCTAGAGTTTTACTGAAAATCTATGGTCCGTGAATATTCACAGCCATTCCTGCAACTATATATGTGCTCTCCACACTTGCCTGAACAGGCACATGTACAACCAAGAGTACACATATATACTCAGTGACCACTGTACACACAATCGAACTAGCTATCACGACCAAGGTCAAAATGTCCTCTCATAAGCCACCCTAATACAGACCGACACAAAATTCCACATCTCTAAAACACATATAATACACAATTCCCAAAAAGCATGCACAATTTATATAAACCTCTCAGTTTCCAAATATACATACTTAACCTCCTACATCCTCCAGAATAAACACTGTAGAAAACCAATGAAACCAAATACAAACACAGCTACCTTCAATCTATATTATAAATACATATAAGTACACCACACAAACACAGAAAATGCACATACAAGCTATACCACCAAATTCTGCAAGAATTGGACCAGAATAGTCACAAAGAGGAACTCTGACTGCTTTCATACAGACAAAACCCACATACACTCACCCAAAACTCAACCATGGGTATACACCCCACACATTCAGAGATGCAGATAAAACTCTAAAACACCGCCAATCCTAGCACTCTAGCTAATATACACACACAACCTACACCCCTACATGCCCAGGTGTGCACAAATACCAGACGCCACACACATGCACACACACAGACACAAATATCTCCAATTCCTCAAAGTATACATGACCCAAAACACTATAGCACATCTCTAGAACATAACCTCACTTTTCCAACATCCACATATGCCCAAACACACATAGACATACCCTAACGTTTTCCAAAGAAATACAGGTAGATTACTCCAAGAATAATTCACGCATCCACTCATGACTTACACACACCAGTATATACTCCCCATTCACAATGAAATAGATCTTACACATCCTATAGAAATACACTGAACCCCCATTCCAGGTCCCATATCCCACGTTTCTCAAAATCTCACACATAACCATATCAACATGCCACTCTCTGTGCAAATACAGAACCCCATCTTTTCGTCATATACACCCATCCTCATTTCCCAGAAAATACCATACTCCCTACTGAAAAATATTACACATAGCCCTAGAAAATAGTCATCTAAACTGCCATGCCCCTTCATGAAACACACAAACTCATTACATATACAGCTGTCCTCATACCCCAATTACAGCCTAAAGTATCCAGGATACTAAACCTATGCTAAAATACGACGCTGTATCTTCCAATACTAATGTAACCTCACAATGCCTGCCTATACATAATCCAACAATTCAAAATACTCAAACAGAAATCAATCCCCAATTTTCCAGAATACAGAATCATAGAAACCCCAGAATAAACATGGAAGGATGCATGTGCAACTCCAGAAAAGCACCCAAAGCAACACAACCATACGACATGCCCTGAGTACACACCAGTGACTCTCCCTCATTCCCCAAATATAGAAAAAGAACTGGTCCTATACCCAAACTAATATACACAGGTACACTCCCTCAAATGCCCCAATGGAAAGCAGAGAAACCCATTCCAAACCTACCATTATGTACACGCAAAGACCCAAAATTCATGGCAGAAGAGCCAGACCTAAAGTGTTCCCCTGAGCCACAATTTGTAAAGCAGCTCACCTCTAAGTCTTCGAGCACACATGCCTATATCTCATGCCCTGCACTCTCCCACAAAAACACACTCATATTGAACCCCAAATATTCATGTAGACACCACCAATCCACACACTTAATACAAACACAAACTTTCTGAGAACCCATTCAGAACATACACAACCTCCAAACTGTGAATTCATATAAACACATTTCTAACAGAGCCCGTATATGGGAGTAAAGCATAGTAGCAAAATTACTAAGGATGAGTTTGAGTAGCCTTTTTTTTTTTACCTTTGTTTGTAAGAGAATTGACAGGAGAAAGTGGAAGAGCAGTACGCTGTTGTCTGCAGGGTCTGAGGTCTCGCCCTCGACAGCCCAGCCCAGCCACTAGACCTACCCTTAGGGACCCTGCCATTCCCTGGCTCATGCCTGCGTGTCTCCCTGAAGAGGACCTTCGGCAACTGACGCCTGAGGCCTTTAGAGTGCAGAAGTTCCTGTCCCAGGAGAGGGTGCGCATGAGTGACCTCTTAAAGCAAGGCGGGAATGGGATCACCTGAGCCCTGCTGGTGCAGTGGCTAAGTGCTAGGGCTGCTAACCAAAAGGTCACCAGTTTGAATCCACCAGCCATTACTTGGAAACCCTATGGGGCCGTTCTACCCTGTCCTATAGGGTCGCTATGAGTTGCAATCGACTGTAAGGCAATTGGTTTATGGAGAGCAGTGCAGGAGCAGAATACAGAGCATCTGGGGAGCATTCTGAGGCTTCTTGGAAAGCAGGCTACACCTCCTCACCCGGAAGCTCCACGTTAGCCCTTCCGCCAAAGGTGGATGTCTGAAGCCACCACTCATGCTTTGTAAAAATTGTGGTCATTGCTATTTTGTGCCATGGAGTCGATCCCCCCTCACAGAGACCCTATAGGGCAGAGTAGAACTGCCGATTAGGGTTTCCTAGGCTGTAATCTTTATGGGAGCAGATTCCCTGCTCTTTCTTCTCTAAAGCCAGAGCCTCTGTTGCTGGGTATTTGGTTAGCAGCCCAGCGCTTAACCTTGCACCATCAGGGCTCCTTACCTAAAGCATAGCCTTTGCCGTGTAGTCCATTCCGAGTTACAGCAATCCTATAGGACAGAGTAGAACTGACCCATAGGGTTTCCAAGGAGTGGATAATGGATTTGAACTGCCAAATTTGGGTTAGTAGGCTCTTAATCACTTGGCACCGCTTAAAACACAGTATCCTCGAATTGGGAATAGTGCTCTTACACATTTAGATACACTTTGGACCACATTCGTTTCTTCCTCTGAATGGACTTTCAAAAAATAATGTTTCTTTTTCCTATTCACTTTGAAAGTTCTTTTACACAACGGCACGGCCAAAGAATTTTAGACCTGGGAAACACTGTAAGGTATGCTTTCTTCTGACTCCATTCTTAGGTTTTTCCTACTGTATTTACTATCACACAGTATTTTTCATGCTGCATTTATTTAATACATAGACATTTCACAATAAATATTGATGTACCAAGGTTTTGTCTGAAATATACTTGTTACCTTGACTAAGACAGTTGAGGGGCAGGTCCCAGAAAGTAGCCCCTGGCCTCGCCTAGGTCCTTGCTCCTCACAAGCTGAATGGCTTAAGATGCATCCTTAGCATATACAAGCCACATAATAAAATTTATGGAATTTTTATTCCAAAATAAATATTTATGGAGTGAAAACAACTCCATTTACAATAGCATCTAAGAGAATAAAATATATAGGAATAAACGTACCCAGAGATGTAAAAGGCTTCTACAGTGAAATTACAAAATACAGCTGAAAAAAAAAAGAAGGCCTAAATAGATGGAAAGACATTCTGTGCTCATGGATTGGAAGACTTAATATAATCAAGATGTCAATACTACACAAAGTGATCTACAGATAGAACAAAACCCTAATCAAAATTCCTACACCATTCTTTACAGAAATGGAAAAAAATTCCTCCTTTTTCTATTGAAAGACAAGAGACCCCGGATGGTGAAAGCAATTTTGAAAAAGAATGAAGTAGCAGACCTCACATTTCCTGACTTCCAAACATATTACAAAACTACAGTAAATCAAAGCAGCCTGGTACTGGTTAAATGACAGACACACAGACCAAGGCAACAGAATTGAAAACCCAGAAATAAATCCAAACCTCTATGGTCAACTGATTTTCAGCAAGTGAGCCAAATCCATTTAAAGGAAAAAAAGTAGTCTCTTCAACAAATGGTGCTGGCTAAACTGGATTTCCCCAAGCAGAAAAATAAAACAAGAACCATACCTCACACCATACACAAAAATTAAATCAATATGGATCAAAGACCTTGATTTAAGCCTAAACCATACAGTTCTTGGAAGAAAATATAGGAGTAAACCTTTTTGGACCAAACTGATTTTCAGTGATAGATTATCAAACACAATAATGAATGCCCGAGCATCAGAAACTATGTAAGTGGGACCTCATGCAAAGTTAAATACTTATGCTCATCAAAAGACAATAAAAATAGGGAAGAGACAGCCTACAGGCTGGGAAAAATTATTTGGGAAGGATATAAGTGACTGGAGTCTAATATCTAAAATATATAGCAAACTTCTACAACTTAATAACAAAAAGACAAATAACCATATAAAAACTGGCTGAAGAACATGAAAAGACATTTCACCAAAGGGAATATTTGAATGGCCAACAGACACATGAGAAGATGCTCAACATCATTAGCCATCAGGGAAATGCAAATCAAAACCACAATGAGATACCATTTCACTCCCACTAGAATGACTAAGGTAAAAAAAAAACACTAAAAAAATGGAAAATAACAAGTGTTGGAGGTGTCATGGGGAAATCTGAACCCCTCGTCCATTGCTGGTGAAAATGCGAAATGATAGAGCCAGTTTGCAAAGCAGCCTACTGGTTCCTAAAAAAACTGGAAGTAGAGCTGCTACATGACCCAGGAATTCCACTGCAGGTATATGCCTTAGGAATCTGGTAGAAGTGACACAAACAGACATAAGGACACCTTTTTCATCGCAGCACTATTCACGATAGCAAAATGTTGGAACAACCTAAGTGCCCATCGATCGATTAAGGGATAAGTAAACTGTCATACACACGTAGAAGGAAATACTACTCAGTAATCCAGGAGTTCCCGGAACACCTTGGAACATGAAGGAACCTGGAGGACATTACTTTGAGTGAAATAAGTCAGTCACAAAAAAGAAATATTGTATGTTATTACTTTTTTGAAATGATATGAACAAATAAAAATATATAGAAAATAATGTTCATTAGCGTTACCAGAGATGGGGTGGGGGAAAATGAAAATTCACTCACTAGATAGTAAACAATTATTATTTCTGGTGATGGAAAAAAGGTAACACCAAATGAGAGTGAAATGTATACAGCTAGATGAAGGCAAACCATGTCAGTAAAATGTACACAAGGAAAAAGAACTTGTTGGTGATAGCATGTAATACATAATTTTGAAAGATAAGCAAAAACAACCCAAAAATATATATGCAAGTATGTGTGTGTGTATATATATATACACACACACACACACACGCAGGCATATATGTGTATAAGTAAGTATATATAAGTATACATAAGTGTGTATATAGGTGTAAAGATACATGTATATATATCTATTGGATTCTATGCACACATATTAATATATATAATAAATCACATAGAGGAAATAGTAATAAATATTTCTTAGATATAATCAAACACCTCACAGAATTGTTTTTCTGGATTTGAAGTGTTAGGACCACAGTCTCGTGGAACATCTTGGTCCACTGGCATGATATAGTTCATAAAGTTATATTTTACCTCTTAGTTTGCTGAATAGTGTCTGGGATTTCAAAAGCTTGATAGCGGCATTCTAAGTTACAACTATTGGTCTCTATTACTCCTCTGCAGCAAAACAGAAGCCAAAGACTCAAAGAAACTTGTCTACAAGACAAATAGTCTACAGAAACCACGGCCTCATCTTCCCTGAGACCAGAAAAACTAGCTAGTGCCCAGCTATCACTACCATTCCTTGTGATTAGGGCCACAATAGATGGATTCTGAGAGAATGGGAGAAAAATGTAAAACAAAATCTCAAATTCATTAAAAAAAAAAAAGTTTACTGGACTGGTTCAGATTTGAGGACTCCCCGAAATCATTGCCCTGAAATACTCTTCAAATTTTGAACTGAATATAACCCCTGAGGTCACCTTGTACCTGAATAACAGACTGGCTCCCAAAATAATGAACATCACCTGTAAACACTGTGCTCCTTAAAAATCACCTATATGGGACCAGACGGTCAACAATTTAAACAAAGATGAGAATGTCAGAGTCAGGGAAACGAGATTATAGGGAACAGGAAAACCAGAACGTAAATGAGGATAATGTTCAAGAATTGCGAAGAACATAACCAATGTCACTGAACAAATTGTGGAGAAATTGTTGAACGGGAACCTAAAACACAGTAAAATATTATTTTTAAAAAAGTAACATGCTTAGAAACAGATGGCGGTGGTGCTTGCACAACATGATGAACACAGTGTCACCGAATTGTGCATGTGAAGAAGGTGGGAATCACACGTGTGTTGTTACATATATATTGACCACAGTAAAAAGAAAATTCAAAATATTTATGGAATCAAATAAAGCTCCAGGATTCATTATACTTTCTGATATATAAGACCTAAGCAAATACACTCCCATTTAAGAAATGCACACTTAGTCCAAATCCAAAGATTGCTGCTTAAGAGGCCATTCCTAAAATGAGAAATAAACTCGATTGAAATGTGAACCCTCTCAAGCTTGCTCTTTGTAAAGCCCCTGATTCCAGATTTAACCTCCCAGCCTTCCTACCAGACAGGGCATACAGCTGTGCTGCTTCTAAAAAGGAAGAAGATATGTTATCATCTAATGTGCCAAAACCAAAATAAATAGAAAATTTTAAAAACAGCCAGGGATAAACAAAAAGTCACCTACAAAGAGGAATCAATAAGAATAAGTTCAGACTACTAGGCAGAAACCATGCAGGCAAGAAGGCAATGGGATGACATATATAGAGCTCTGAAGGAGAAAAACTGCCAGGCAAGAATCCTATATCCAGCAAAACTCTCTCTCAAATAAAAAGGTGAAATTAAGACATTTACAGATAAACACAAGCTTAGAGACGTTGCAAAAACCAAACCAAAGCTATAAGAATTACTAAAGAAAATTCTTTGGTCAGAAAATCAATGATATCAGATACCAACACAACACAAGGTCACAAAACAGAACATCCTGATATCAACTCAGATAGGGAAATCACAAAAACAAAATAACATAAATTAAAAAAAATGATCAAAACAGGGAATCACTGATGTCATTATGTAAAAGATTACAATAATCAAAAAAGAGGGACTAAATACAGGAGGCATAGATCTTCCATATGAAGAGGAAACCAAGCTGATATAGGATGATACAAGCTAAGTTTTTACTTAGAGACATAGGGGTAAATATTAAGGTAACCACAAAGAGGTCTAACAATTCCATACTTCAAAATAAAAACCAAGATAAACATAATGACTCAGCAAAAATAAATTTAACTACTATGAAAATGAGGAACACACAATTTACAAAGAAAAAATTCTCAGCACAAAAAAAAGGAAGTGGAAAAATGAAATTGTCAACAACACACAGAAAAAGGCATCAAATGACAGCACTAAACTCACACTTATCTATAATTACGCTGAATGTAAACGGCTTAAGTGCACCAATAAAGAGACAGAGAGCCACAGACTGGATAAAAAAACATGATGCGTCTATATGCTGCCTACAAGAGACATGCCTTAGACTTAGAGACACAAATAAACTAAAACTCAAAGGATGGAAAAAAATATATCAAGGAAACAACAATCAAAAAAGAGCAGGAGTGGCAATATCAATTCCTGACCAAATAGACTTTAAAGTTAAATCCACCACAAGTGATAAAAAAGGACACTACATAATGATTAAAGGGACAATTTACCAGGGAGATATAACCATATTAAATATTTATGCACCCAATGACAAGGCTGCAAGATACATAAAACAAACTCTAACAGAATTGACAAGTGAGATTAGACACCTCCACAATTATAGTAGGAGACTTCAAAACACCAATTTCAGTGACAGACAGGACATCCAGTAAGAAGCTGAACAAAAACACAGAAGATCTAATTGCCACAATCAACTAACTTGATCTCATAGACTTGTACAGAACACTCCATCCAACAGCTGCAAAGGAGACTTTCTTTTCTAGTGCATGTGGAACATTCTCTAGAATAGACCACATATTAGGTCATAAAGCAAACCTATATAGAATCCAGGACATTGAAATATTACAAAGCATCTTCTCAGACCATAAGGCCATAAAAGTAGAAATCAATAATGGGAAAACAAATCAAGTACTTGGAAACTGAACAATACCCTGCTCAAAAAAGACTGGGTTATACAATACATTAAGGAGGGACTAAAGAAATTCATAGGATGCAATGCAACTTAAAACACTTCCTATCAAAACCTTTGGGACACAGCTAAAGCAGTGCTCGGAGGTCAATTTATATCAACTAATGCACACATATAAAGAAAGAAGAAAGAGCCAAAATCAAAGAACTGTCCCTACAACTTGAACAAATAGAAAGAGAGCAACAAAAGAAACCTTGAGGAACCAGAAGAAAACAAATAATAAAAATTAGAGCATAATTGAATGAATTAGAGAACAGAAAAACAATTGAAAGAGTTAACAAGCCCAAAAGCTGGTTCTTTGAAAAAATCAACAAAATTGATAAACCATTGGCCAGGCTGACTAAAGAAATACAGGAAAGGAAATAAATAACCCAAAAAAGAAATGAGATGGGCCATATCACAACAGACACAACTGAAATTAAAAGAATCCTATCAGATTACTTTAAAAAAATGTACTCTAAAAAATTTGAAAACCTAGAAGAAATCGATGAATTCCTAGAAACACACTAACTACCTAAGCTAAAACAAACAGAAGTAGAACAACTAAATAGATCCATAACAAAAAAGAGATTGAAGAGGTAATCAAAAAACTCCCCCCTCCCCCCAAAAAAAACCCTGGTCCTGACGGCTTCACTGTAGAGTTCTACCAAACTTTCAGAGAAGACTTAACACCACTACTACTAAAGGTATTTCAAAGCATAGAAAAGGATGGAATACTCCCTAACTTATTCTATGAAGCCAGCATATCCCTGGTACCAAAACCAGCTAAAGACAACACAAAAAAAAGAAAATTACAGACTTATATCCTTCATGAACATAGATGCAAAATCCTCAACAAAATTCTAGCCAATAGAATTCAACAACATATCTAAAAAATAATCGACCTCAACCAAGTGGGATTTATACCAGGTATTTTTTTTAATGCAAGGATGGTTGAATATTAGAAAAACAATTAGTGTAATCCACCATATAAATAAAACAAAATACAAGAACCACTTGATTTTATGAATTGATGCAGAAAAGGCATTTGACAAAGTCCAGCACCCATTCATGATACAAACTTTCAACAAAATAGGAATAGAAGGAAAACTCCTCAGCATAATAAAGGGCATTTATACAAAACCAACAGCCAACATCATCCTTAATGGAGACATTCTAAAAACATCCCCCTTAACAATGGGAACCAGACAAGGATGCCCCTTATCACCACTCTTATTCAACATTGTGCTGGAGGTCCTAGCCAGACCAATTAGGCTGGATAAAGAAATAAAGGGCATCCAGATTGGTAAGGAAGAAGTAAAAATATCTCTGTTTGCAGATGACATGATCTTATACACAGAAAACCCTAAAGAATCCTCAAGAAAACTACTGAAACTAATAGTTCAGCAGAGTATCAGGTTACAAGATAAACATACAAAAATTATTTGGACTCCTCTACATCAACGAAAAGAAGATCAATGAGGAAATCATCAAATCAATTCCATTCACAGTAGCCCCGAAGAAGATAAAATACTTAGGAATAAATCTAACCAGAAACGTAAAAGATCTATACAAAGAAAACTGCAAGGTACTACTACAAGAAACCAAAAGGGACATACGTAAGTGGAAAAACATACCTTGCTCATGGATAGGAAGACTTAACATTGTAAAAATGTCTATTCTACCAAAAGCCATCTATATATACAATGCAATTCTGATCCAAATTCCAGTGACATTTTTTAATGAGATAGAGAAACAAACCACCAACTTCGTATGGAAGGGAAAGAAGTCCTGGATAAGTAAAGCATTGCTGGAAAAGAAGAAGAAAGTGGGAGGCCTCACTCTTCCTGATTTTAGAACCTATTATACCACCACAGTAGTTAAAAGAGCCTGGTACAACAACAGACACATAGACCAATGGAACAGAATTGAGAATCCAGATATAAATCCATCCACATACAAGCAGCTGATATTTGACAAAGGCCCAGTGTCAGTTAATTGGGGAAAAGACAGTCTTTTTAACAAATGATGCTGGCATAACTGGATATCCATCTGCAAAAAACTGGAACAGGACCCATACCTCAGATCATGCACAAAAACTAACTCCAAATGGATCAAAGACATAAACATAAAGTCTAAAACGATAAAGATCATGGAAGAAAAAATAGAGACAACGTTAGGAGCCCTAATACATGGCATAAACTGAATACAAAACATTACTAAAAATGCTGAAGAGAAACCAGATAACTGGGAGCTATTAATAATAATCAAACACCTACGCTCATCTAAAGACCTCACCAAAACAGTAAAAAGACCACCTACAGATTGGGAAAAAATTTTCAGCTATGACATCTCCTACCAGCACCTGATCTCTAAAGTCTACATGATTTTGCTAAGACTCAACTACAAAAAGACAAACAACCCAATTAAAAATGGGAAAACTATATGAACAGACACTTCACTAAAGACGACATTCAGGCATCTAACAGATACATGAAGTGCTCTCGATCATTAGCCATTAGAGAAATGCAAATCAAAACTACAATGAGATTCCATCTCACTCCAACAAGGCTGGCATTAATCCAAAAACACAAAATAATAAATGTTGGAGAGGCTTTGGAGACATTGCAACACTTATACACCGCTGGTGGGAATGTGAAATGGTACAACCATTTTGGAAATCTATTCGGCGCTTCCTTAAAAAGCTAGAAATAGAACTACCATAGGACCCAGCGACCCTACTCCTCGGAATATATCCTAGAGAAATAAGAGCCTTTACACTAACAGGTATATGCACACCCATGTTTATTGCAGCACTATTTACAATAGCAAAAAAATGGAAGCAACCAAGGTACCCATCAAAGGATGAATGGGTAAATAAATTATGGTATATTCACACAATGGAATACTACGCATCAATAAAGAACAGTGATGAATCTGTGAAACATTTCATAACATGCAGGAACCCAGAAGGCATTATGCTGAGTGAAATTAGTCAGTTGCAAAAGGACAAATATTGTATAAGACCACTATTATAAGATCTTGAGAAATAGTTTAAACTGAGAAGAATGCATTGTTTTGCGGTTATGAGAGGAGGGAGGGAGGGAGGGTGGGAGAAGGATATTTACTAATTAGATAGTAGATAAGAACTACTTTAGGTGAAGGGAAGGACAACAGTCAATACAGCGGAGGTCAGCACAACTGGACTAAACCAAAAGCAAAGAAGTTTCCTGAATAAACTGAATGCTTCAAAGGTTAGCGAAGCAGGGACAGGGGTTTGGGGACCGTGGTTTCAGGGGACATCTAAGTCCATTGGCATAATAAAATCCATTAAGAAAACATTCTGCATCCCACTTTGAAGGGTGGCGTCTGGGATCTTAAATGCTAGCAAGCAGCCATCTAAGGTGCATCAATGAGTCTCAACCCACCTGGATCAAAGGATAATGAAGAACACCAAGGACACAAGGTAATTACAAGCCCAAGAGACAGAAAGGGCTACATGAACCAGAGACTGCATTATCCTGAGACCAGAAGATCTAGATGGTGCCCAGCCACAACCGATGACTGCCCTGACAGGGAACACAGCGGAGGACCCCTGAGGGAGCAGGGGAACAGTGGGATACAGACCCCAAATTCTCATAAGGACCCCAGTGGTCATGGTCCCCAGACCTTCTGTTGGCCCAGGACAGGAACCATTCCAGAAGCCAGCTTGTCGGACATGGATTGAACTGGACAATGGGTAGTAGAGGGATGTTGGTGAGGAGTGAACTACTTGGACCAGGTGGACACTTGAGACTATGTTGGCACCTCCTGACTGGAGGGGAGATGGCAGGGTAGAGGGGCTTAGAAGCTTGCAAAATGGACATGGAAAAAGAGAGTGGAAGGAGGGAGCAGGCTGTCTCATTAGGGGGGAGAGTAATTGGGGGTACGTAGCAAGGTGTATATGAAACCCTGGTGGAGTAGTGGTTAAGTGCTACAGCTGCTAACCAAAAGGTCAGCGGGTCGAATCCACCTAGGTGCTCCTTGGAAACTCTACAGGGCAGTTCTACTTTGCCCTATAGGGTCCCTATGAGTCGGAATTGACTCAATGGCAGTGGGTTTGGTTTTGGTAGCAAGGTGTATATAAGTTTTTATGAGAGAGACTGACTTGATTTGTAAACTTCCACTTAAAGCAAAATAGAAAATATATATTTATCATCAAATATAGAAAAAGAGGGGTCTTACTGGACTGGTTCACACTTGAGGACTCCCTGAAATCACTGCTTTGAGATACTCTTCAAACTTTGGACTGAAACTAATCCCAGTAGCTAAATAATAGATTGGCTCACAAAATAACGAATACCTCTCATAAGTAATGTGCCCCTTTAAAAAAATCATCTATATGAGAGCAAATGGTAAACAATTACTTTAAAACAAAGATAAGAATGTAAGAGTCAGGGGAATTAGATTATTGGAAGCTTGCAATTGCCTATCTAGGATACAACTATTGGTCTCTACTCCTCCAGAACAAAAGAAAGAAAGAAACCAAAGGCTCAAAGAAGAAACTAGTCTACACAGGACAAAGAGTCTGCATGAGCCATGACCTCATCTACCAGAAAAAAACTAGATGGTGCCCGGCTACCACCTCCGACCATTCTTATCAGGGCCACAGTAGATGGACCCTGATAGTATGGGACAAAAATGTGGAACAGAACCTCAAATTCATAAAAAACTAAACAAAAACCAGACTTACTCAACTGGTTGAGACTGCAGGACTACTGTCCTGAGATACTCTTTAAACCTTGAACTGAAACTAGACCCTGAGGTTATCTTTTAGCTAAATAATAGATAAAAAAAAAGAAATTTTTTTAAAGAATACCACCCATGACTACTGTGATCCTATAAAAAATCATCTTTATGAGACCAAATAGTCAACAATTACTTTAAAACCAAGGTAAGAATGCAAGGAGGCAGGGCAACTAGATTAATGAAAGTGGAACAACCACAACAGAAATATTGAGAAAGTTCACGAATCATGAAGAATGTACCCAATGTCACTGAACAATCTGTGCAGAAATTGTTGAATGAGAACCTAAACTGCTATGTAAGCCTTCACTAGAAACATATTATTATACCAGAAAGAGTATTTTCTAATTTCCTTTGTGATTTCTTCTTTGAACCAAGAATTATTTAGAAGTACACTGCTTAATTTTCTACTATTTGGAAAATTTATAGATATTTTATTGTTATTGGTTTCTAATTTCATAGCATTGTGGTCAGATAACATACTCTATGATGCCGATCCTCCTAAATGTATTGAAAGCTGTTTTAGGGCAGTGGCATAGTGGTTAAGGGATGTGGCTGCTAACCAAAAGGTCAGCAGTTTGAATTCACCAGTGGCTCCATGGAAACTTCATGGGGCAGTTCTACTCTGTCCGATGGAGTCACTATGAATCAGAATCGACTCAACAGTATAAGGTACTTAAGGTCCCCTGGTGGTACATTGGTTAAGCACTCGGATGCTAACCGAAGGCTTAGAGGTCCGAATGCACCAGCTGCTTTGTAGGAGAAAGATGTGGCAGTCTTCTTCCATAAGATTACAGCCTTGGAAACCCTATGAGGCACTTATACCCAGTACTAGGGTCGCTATGAGTCAAAACTGACTCACTAGCAATGGGTATCTAAAGTCCTTAGGTGGCACAAGTGGTTTGCTTTTGTCTACTAACCTGAAGGTTGGTGGTTCAAACCTACCCAGTGGCACCACAGAATAAGGGCCTGGCAATCTGCTTCCATAAAGATTAGAGCCAAGAAAACCCTATGGAACAGTTCTACCGTAACACATGGGGTCACCACGAGTTAGAATTTGGGTTATATGGTCTAGTTTGATGAATGCTGCATGTATACTTGCAAAGAATTAGACTCTGCAATGGTTAAGTGTATTCTTTCTGTAAATGGCAATTAGGTTAATTTGGTTGATAATGCTATTCAAATCTTTTATATCCTTACTGATTTCTCTATGTGTTCTAACAATTAAAAAGGAAGAGGTGTTACTATCTCTTTTTGTTTGACTTTCTGCAATTTGAATATGATATGCCTGGGTGCAGATTTTTTCGTATATACCTTGCTTTGTCACTATGAGTCGGAATCGGCCCGACAGCAACAGGTTTTGGTTTTGAATTTATCTTGCTTGGTGAAAAAAAAATTTTTTTTTTTATTTCAGTGTTTTCTGGGGCTACTGGATTTGTAGTTTGGTGTCTGTCAACAATTTTGGAAAATTCTCAGTCCTTACTGCTTCAAGTCTTTCTTCTGTTCCTTTCTCTCTTCTCCTCTTAGTATTCCCATTATGCATATGTTACATGTTTTGTGATTGCCCCACAGTTCTTGGATAGTCCTTTTTTCCCTCCAATCTTTTTTCTCTTTGACTTTCAGTTTGAGAAGTTGCTACTGAAATATCTTCAAGCTCACTGATTCTTCCCTCAGCTATTTCCAGTAGGTGCATCAAATGCCTTATTCATTTCTGCTGCAAATTTTGATTTCTCACATTTCCTTATTGTTCACAATTTTTTTGGTTAGACTACTCATCTATTCTTGCCTGTTGTCCACTTTTTCCATCAGAGCCCTTAACATATTAATCATAGTCATTTGAAATCCCCAGTCTGATAATTCTAACACCTCTGGCATTATCTGAGTCTGCTTGTGATACCTGCCCTTTCTCTTCAGATTGTTTTTTGCTTTATAGTATGCCTTGTAATTTTCTGTTGAAAGCCAACATGATGTATAGGTAAAAGGAACTTATTCTTTTGGGTGTAAAGTTTTGTAATGTTCATGCAGAGGTAAAGTGTGGGGGAAGGGAATGCTTGTATGGAACATAAGTCATATTATGTCACTCTACTACTTAAACTTTGCCTTTTCTCTCAAAGGAAAAGTCAAAGTCCTCTAAGTGGCTAACAAGTCCTACATGATCTGGCTTCCATTACTACTTTGGTCTCACCTCCTACTGCATTCCCCCCTTGCTCCATTACAGCCTTTCTGGTTTCCTTACTGTTTCTCTAACACATCAGGCATGCTCTTGCCTCAGGACCTTTGTACTTGTGTCCTCTCCTGAAATGGTCTTTCTTCAGCCATTCCCACGGCTTGTGCTCGACTCAAATGTCACCTTATCATAGACACCTTCCTTTCTACCCTACATTAAAAGCAATCCTCCTTCCCGCATCTACCTTCTCACCCTCTCCTAGAATTCCCTTTCCTCTTATGCAGCTTCATGCTTTTCTCCAAAGCACATTTCACCATCTTATTTGTCTGTTTATTTATTATCTATCTTCCTGACTATAGGATGTATGTTCCATGAGGGCAGAGTCTTGCCGTTTTTCATTCACTGCTGGATACCCACTGCCTAGAACAGTGCCCAGTACATAGCAGCACTCAATAAACATTTGTTGGATAGAATACTAAAGAATAGACTAATCAACGGAAAGATGCAATTATTGGGCAGCACTGAGAACTAGAAAACCTGCTTTAGAGCCTTGATTCTGACTCCATAAAAAGTTTCCCAATGACTTCCCCTTTCTGCTTCCCTAGACCTCCTTGCTCCAGCCCCATCTCTTTCATAGCCTTTCCAGCTTTCCACCCAATGCTGGAAGCGGCAGTGCCTGAAGCAGACGGTCCACCGGGCACAGGTAGGACACAAAGTGATAGTGCAAGGGCAGGGAAGGCAGCTGCGATAGCTTATCCATATCCATACCTTAGCTTTGGTTGGCTGTGCTGAAAAAGATCCACGTAAATCCTGTAGGATGCCACTAGACAACATAATAGAGAATTTGTCGTAAAATAAGGAAGAGTTCACTGACTCAGCTGATAAGACATTGAGACTCTTCATCTTGGAGTTGTCTAGTCATCCAGGCACTGGGCACAATCTTTAGTTCACAAAGAAGCCATGGTATAAAAGATCTAACTGTGAAAACAGATTGTTTGGGCTCAGATCCTGACTCTGTCACTTACCAACTATGGTATCTTGGAAAATTTGTGTCATTAAACTGGGTCAGTTAAAAGGATATAATATCAATCACATACAGATTTTGGAAGGATTAAATAAGTGTGAAGTGGTAACTACAGAAACGGGCACAGAGGGAGGGCTCTATGAGAGGTATTGTTACAATTATTAAATATTACCATCACCACCCCAGTACACACAAAATGAACTTCAGTATTTTCAAGGGTGGGAAAATTAATATACAGAAAAAAATTATTTTTAATGCTCTTTTAACACAGATATCATCTAAGCCTTCGTAATTACACCATGTGATGCAAAAAGACCAAAACTGTCTATAAACCTTTGATGAAGAAAATCATCGTAATTTCAAAAAGAATGAAATATCTTACTGTAAAGTTTTCACCCACCTTGTTCTTCCCAACACCTATGAGAAGTCCTAATCGCACACAAAGATAAAAGAGCAAAATAGGATGAAAATCCCAATGAATTAATGTCGGAAAATTGTATGATGTTCTTTAACATTAAAAATAAATAAATCTGACTTTAAACTAAAGTATTACACACTACTAAAAACTTGATCATGACATGTAATAGAGAGTTTAATGTACATTTTCACCCATATGAATTAAAAAAATTTTTTAAATAATTTTTATTGAGCTTTAAGTGAACATTTACAAACCAAGTCAGTCCGTCACATATAAGCCTATATACACCTTACTCCATACTCCCACTTACTCTCCCCCTAATGAGTCAGCCCTTCCAGTCTCTCCTTTCGTGGCAATTTTGCCAGTTTCTAACCCTCTCTACCCTCCCATCTCCCCTCCAGACAGGAGATGCCAACACAGTCTCAAGTGTCCACCTGATACAAGTAGCTCACTCTTCATCAGCATCTCTCTCCTACCCATTGTCCAGTCCCTTCCATGTCTGACGAGTTGTCTTCGGGAATGGTTCCTGTCCTGGGCCAACAGAAAGTTTGGGGACCATGACCGCCAGGATTCCTCTAGTCTCAGTCAGATCATTAAGTCTGGTCTTTTTTTATGAGAATTTGGGGTCTGCATCCCACTGATCTCCAGCTCCCTCAGGGGTTCTCTGTTGTGCTCCCTGTCAGGGCAGTCATCGGTTGTGGCCGGGCACCAACTAGTTCTTCTGGTCTCAGGATGATGTAAGTCTCTGGTTCATGTGGCCCTTTATATCTCTTGAGCTCAGAGTTATCGTGTGACCTTGGTGTTCTTCATTCTCCTTTGCTCCAGGTGGGTTGAGACCAATTGATGCATCTTAGATGGCCGCTTGTTAGCATTTAAGACCCCAGACGCTACATTTCAAAGTGGGATGCAGAATGTCTTCATAATAGTATTATTTTGCCAATTGACTTAGAAGTCCCCTCAAACCATGTTCCCCAGACCCCCGCCCCTGCTCCGCTGACCTTAGAAGCATTCATTTTATCCCGGAAACTTCTTTGCTTTTGGTCCAGTCCAGTTGAGCTGACCTTCCGTGTATTGAGTGTTGTCCTTCTCTTCACCTAAAGTAGTTCTTATCTACTAACTAATCAGTAAACAACCCTCTTCCACCCTCCCTCCCCCGCTCGTAACCACAAAAGTATGTGTTCTTCTCAGTTTATACTATTTCTCAAATCTTATAATAGTGATCTTATACAATATTTGTCCTTTTGCCTCTAATTTCACTCAGCATAATGCCTTCCAGGTTCCTCCATGTTATGAAATATTTCACAGATTCGTCACTGTTCTTTATCGATGGGTAGTATTCCATTGTGTGAATATACCACAATTTATTTAACCATTCATCCGTTGATGGACACCTTGGTTGCTTCCAGCTTTTTGCTATTGTAAACAGAGCTGCAATAAACATGGGTGTGCATGTATCTGTTTGTGTGAAGGCTCTTATTTCTCTAGGGTATATTCCGAGGAGTGGGATTTCTGGGTTGTATGGTAGTTCTATTTCTAACTGTTTAAGATAACGCCAGATAGATTTCCAAAGCGGTTGTACCATTTTACATTCCCACCAGCAGTGTATAAGAGTTCCAATCTCTCCGCAGCCTCTCCAACATTTATTATTTTGTGTTTTTTGGATTAATGCCAGCCTTGTTGGAGTGAGATGGAATCTCATCGTAGTTTGAATTTGCATTTCTCTAATGGCTAATGATCAAGAGCATTTTCTCATGTATCTGTTAGCTACCTGAATATCTTCTTTGGTGAAGTGCGTGTTCATATCCTTTGCCCACTTCTTGATTGGGTTGTTTGTCTTTTTGTGGTTGAGTTTTGACAGAATCATATAGATTTTAGAGATCAGGCGCTGGTCGGAGATGTCATAGCTGAAAATTCTTTCCCAATCTATAGGTGGTCTTTTTACTCTTTTGGTGAAGTCTTTAGATGAGCATAGGTGTTTGATTTTTAGGAGCTCCCAGTTATCTGGTTTCTCTTCGTCATTTTTGGTAATGTTTTGTATTCTGTTTATGCCTTGTATTACGGCTCCTAAGGTTGTCCCTATTTTTTCCTCCATGATCTTTATCATTTTAGTCTTTATGTTTAGGTCTTTGATCCACTTGGAGTTAGTTTTTGTGCATGGTGTGAGGTATGGGTCCTGTTTCATTTTCTTGCAAATGGATATCCAGTTATGCAGCACCATTTGTTAAAAAGACTATCTTTTCCCCAATTAACTGACACTGGGCCTTTGTCAAATATCAGCTGCTCATATGTGGATGGATTTATATCTGGGTTCTCAATTCTGTTCCATTGGTCTATGTGTCTGTTGTTGTACCAGTACCAGGCTGTTTTGACTACTGTGGCTGTATAATAGGTTCTGAAATCAGGTAGAGTGAGGCCTCCCACTTTCTTCTTTTTCAGTAATGCTTTGCTTATCCGAGGCTTCTTTCCCTTCCATATGAAGTTGGTGATTTGTTTCTCTATCACATTAAAAAATGACATTGGAATTTGGATCGGAAGTGCATTGTATGTATAGATGGCTTTTGGTAGAATAGACATTTTTACTATGTTAATTCTTCCTATCCATGAGCAAGGTATGTTTTTCCACTTAAGTAGGTCCTTTTTAGTTTCTTGTAGTAGTACTTTGTAGTTTTCTTTGTATAGGTCTTTTACATCTTTGGTAAGATTTATTCCTAAATATTTTATCTTCTTGGTGGCTACTGTGAATGGTATTGATTCGGTATTTCCTCTTCGATGTTCTTTTTGTTAATGTAGAGGAATCCAAGTGATTTTTGTATGTTTATCTTATAACCTGAGACTCTGCCAAACTCTTCTATTAGTTTCAGTAGTTTTCTGGAGGATTCCTTAGGGTTTTCTGTGTATAAGATCATGTCATCTGCAAATAGAGATAATTTTACTTCCTCCTTGCCAATGCCGATGCCCTTTATTTCTTTTTCTAGCCTAATTGCTCTGGCTAGGACCTCTAGCACAATGTTGAATAAGAGCGGTGATAAAGGGCATCCCTGTCTGGTTCCCGTTCTCAAGGGAAATGCTTTCAGGCTCTCTCCATTTAGAGTGATGTTGGCTGTTGGCTTTGTATAGATGCCCTTTATTATGTCGAGGAATTTTCCTTCAATTCCTATTTTGCTGAGAGTTTTTATCATAAATGGTTTTTGGACTTTGTCAAATGCCTTTTCTGCATCAATTGATAAGATCATGTGGTTTTTGTCTTTTGTTTTATTTATATGGTGGGTTACATTAATGGTTTTTCTAATATTACACCAGCCTTGCATACCTGGTATAAATACCACTTGGTCACGATGGATTAATTTTTTGATATGTTGTTGAATTCTATTGGCTAGAATTTTGTTGAGGATTTTTGCATCTATGTTTTTGTGATGTCTTTACCTGGTTTTGGTATCAGGGATACGGTGGCTTCATAGAATGAGTTAGGTAGTATTCCGTCATTTTCTATGCTTTGAAATACCTTTAATAGTAGTGGTGTTAACTCTTCTCTGAAAGTTTGGTAGAACTCTGCAGTAAAGCCATCCGGGCCAGGGCTTTTTTTTTGTTGGGAGTTTTTTGATTACCGTTTCAATCTCTTTTTCTGTTATGGGTCTATTTAGTTGTTCTACTTCTGATTGTGTTAGATAGGTAGTGTTTTTCCAGGAATTCATCCATTTCTTCTAGGTTTTCAAATTTGTTAGAGTACAATTTTTCGTAATAATCTGATATGATTCTTTTAATTTCGGTTGGGTCTGTTGTGATGTGGTCCATCTCGTTTCTTATTCAGGTTATTTGTTTCCTTTCCTGTATTTCTTTACTCAGTCTGGCCAATGGTTTATCAATTTCTTTAATTTTTTCAAAGAACCAGCTTTTGGCTTTGTGAATTCTTTCAATTGTTTTCCTGTTCTGTAATTCATTTAGTTCAGCTTTAATTTTCATTATTTGTTTTCTTCTGGTGCCTGATGGATTCTTTTGTTGCTCGCTTTCTATTTGTTCAAGTTGTAGGGACAGTTCTCTGATTTTGGCTCTTTCTTCTTTTTGTATTTGTGCATTTATCGATATAAGTTGACCTCTGAGCACTGCTTTCGCTGTGTCCCAGAGGTTTTGATAGGAAGTGTTTTCATTCTCGTTGCATTCTATGAATTTCTTTATTCCCTCCTTAATGTCTTCTATAACCCAGTGTTTTTTCAGGAGGGTATTGTTCAGTTTCCAAGTATTTGATTTCTTTTCCCTAATTTTTCTGTTATTGATTTCCACTTTTATGGCCTTATGGTCTGAGAAGAAGCTTTGTAATATTTCGATATTTTGGATTCTGCAAAGGTTTTTGTTATGACCTAATATGTGGTCTATTCTGGAGAATGTTCCATGTGCACTAGAAAAAAAGTATACTTTGCAGCAGTTGGGTGGAGTGTTCTGTATAAGTCAAAGAGGTCAAGTTGGTTGACTGTAGCAATTAGGTCTTCCGTGTATTGAGCTTCTTACTGGATGTCCTGTCCTTCTCCGAAAGTGGTGTGTTGAAGTCTCCTACTATAATTGTGGAGATGTCTATCTCATTTTTCAGTTCTGTTAAAGTTTGTTTTATGTATTGTACAGCCCTGTCATTGGGTGCATAAATATTTAGTATGGTTATATCTTCCTGGTCAATTGTCCCTTTAATCATTATGTAGTGTCCTTCTTTATCCTTTGTGGTGGATTTAACTTTAAAGTCTATTTTGTCAGAAATTAATATTGCTACTCCTGCTCTTTTTTGCTTATTGTTTGCTTCATATATTTTTCCATCCTTGGAGTTTGAGTTCGTTTGTGTCTCTAAGTCTAAGGTGTGTCTCTTGTAGGCAGCATATAGACAGATCATGTTTCTTTATCCAGTCTGAGACTCCCTGTCTCTTTATTGGTGCATTTAGTCCATTTACATTCAGCATAATTATAGATAAGTATGTGTTGAGCGCTGTCATTTTGATGCTGTTTTATGTGTGTTGTTGACAATTTCATTTTTCCACTTACTTTTTTGTGCTGAGACGTTTTTCTTTGTAGATTGTGTGTTCCTCATTTTCATAGTATTTGACTTTGTGTTTGCTGAGTCGTTATGTTTTTCTTGGTTTTTATTTTGAGTTATGGACTTGTTATGCCTCTTTGTGGTTTCCTTAATATTTACCCCTATTTTTCTAAGTAAAAACCTAACTTGTATTGTCCTATATCGCCTTGTATCTCTCTCCATATGGCAGTTCTATGCCACCTGTATTTAGTCCCTCTTTTTGATTATTGTGATCTTTTACATATTGACTTCAACGATTCCCTGTTTTGAGCATTTTTTTTAATTAATCTTAATTTGTTTTTGTGATTTCCCTATTTGAGTTGATATCAGGATGTTTTGTGACCTTGTGTTGTTTTGGTATCCGATATTATTGGTTTTCTGACCAAACGATTTCCTTTAGTATTTCTTGTAGCTTTGGTTTGGTTTTTGCAAATTCTCTAAGCTTGTGTTTATCTGTAAATATCTTAATTTCACCTTCATATTTCAGAGAGAGTTTTGCTGGGTATATGATCCTTGGCTGGCAGTTTTTCTCCTTCAGTGCTCTGTATATGTCATCCCACTGCCTTCTTGCCTGCATGGTTTCTGCTGAGTAAAAGTCTGAACTTATTCTTATTGATTCTCCCTCGTAGGAGACCTTTCATTTATCCCTGGCTGCTTTTAAAATTTTATCTTTGGTTTTGGCAAGTTTGATGATAATATGTCTTGGTGATTTTCTTTTTGGATCAATCTTAAACGGGGTTCGATGAGCATCTTGGATAGATATCCTTTTGTCTTTCATGATGTCAGGGAAGTTTTCTGTCAGCAGATCTTCAATTATTCTCTCTGTGTTTTCTGTCCTCCCTCCCTGTTCTGGGACTCCAATCACACGCAAGTTATCCTTCTTGATAGAGTCCCACATGATTCTTAGGGTTTCTTCATTTTTTTTAATTCTTTTATCTGATTGTTTTTTCAGCTATGTTGGTGTTAATTCCCTGGTCCTCCAGATCTCCCACTCTGCATTCTAATTGCTCGAGTCTGCTCCTCTGACTTCATATTGCGTTGTCTAATTCTGTAATTTTATTGTTAATCTTTTGGGTTTCTGAATGCTGTCTCTCTATGGATTCATGCAACTTATTAATTTTTCCACTATGTTCTTGAATAATCTTTTTGAGTTCTTCAACTGTTTTATCAGTGTGTTCCTTGGCTTTTTCTGCAGATTGCCTTATTTCATTTCTGAGGTCATCCCTGATGTCTTGAAGCATTCTGTAAATTAGTTTTTTATATTCTGTATCTGATAATTCCAAGATTGTATCTTCATTTGGGAAAGATTTTGATTCATTTGGGGGGTTGTAGAAGCAGTCATGGTCTGCTTCTTTATGTGCTTTGATATCGACTGCTGTCTCCGAGCCACGACTAAGATATTGTAGTGATTTATTCTATATTTGCTCACTGAGTCTTACCTTGTTTTGTTTTCTTTCAATATACATGGATGGGCTACTAGATTGTGCTGTCTTGATTGTTGTAGCCCTTGACTTACTTATGACCTATTACCAGCTGGTTTGGGTTGTTACCAGATATATATGCCTGAGTCCATTCACTATTCTTGAGTAGAGTCTGATTTTGGGTCAAGTGTGTGATGCAGCCTATCACCTATCCACCTTGAGAAGTAGTGGGGATAGTTGTGTGCCCCAGATTCTAGTAGCAGCTGGGGTTCACACTCTGGGGGGGGCAGGATGCTGACAGGTTTCCCCCATATGTCAGTGAGGTAGGTGTGTCTCTATTCCTAAAGCACTTTGGTGGGTGGGCTCTGCAGCTGTACCTTAGGCCCCCAATGCAAGTACCTCTACAGATTGGTAGGTGTCACCCTCCTTAGACCCCTAAAGCAGGAGGCTAGGTGGTGTGGGGGGAGCTTCAGCCCTCAGTTCCCTGTTGTGGGTCAGTGAGGGCTCCGTTCAGTACGCAGAGATATCAGACCTGGGAAACTTGTCTTTCCAGTAAATCCGCTAAAAAAATGCAGTCAGATCCCTATCAGAAATGCCTTTGCATTATAATAGCCACCTTGTTCCCTGTAGGGATGAAAGCTGGAGACTGGATCACATATGCTTGGCTGGAGCTGGTTCTGTGTTTTTAGTCCAATTAGGGAAGGATTTTTGGTTCCTGGGTTTTTTGTGGTTGCTTTTCTCAGGCCGGAAGAATGGGTTAGAAAAAGACCAAAAAAAAAAAAAGGGGGGGGGGAGAAAAACCACGGAGCAGTTCTCCCTCTGGCTCAGGAAATTCCAATGTTAATGAAGCCGCCTGGGAAGGGGAGGAGAGGGTTCATAAAAACAGGAGAGGGTAGCACCTCGGAATATAGACAAAGTTACTTATCTTGCTTGGGATGACTTTTATCTGAGATTCCCGAGGGGCGTGTTGCCTATGTGCGCTGGCTGGGTAGAGATTGCCCCCAAGGGTCTGGCCCGCAGATGCCGCAGTGAGTTCCTCCACTGCCACTACACGCTGCACTCCCAGCTCCAAAACCAGACGCTGCCTCCCGGGGACTTCTCCTCCCACCAGCCGCATCACTGCGCCGCCCGCGCTGACTGGCTGGCCCCCCTCCTGAGGTCAGTTCAGGGGGGTAGGGCTGCGCTCCGTGTTTGCACCTTCACAGGATGTCCTGCTCAGCTCCCCTGCACCCAGTCCAAAGCCCTGAGTCAAGGTTCCTCGGCTGGAACGCTGCACTCCCGGCTCCAATACCAGTCGCTGCCTCCCGGGGACTTCTCCCGCCAGCCGCATCCCCGCGCCGCCCGTGCAGACCAGCTGGGCCCCCTCCCGGTGTCAGTTCAGGGGGGTAGGGCTGCGCCCCATGTTTGCACCATCACAGGATGTTGTGTTCAGCTCCCCTGCATCCATTCCTAAGCCCGGCGCCAAGGTTACCTGACTGAGACGCTGGCTCCAGGCTCCAAAAACAGTCTCTACTTCCCCGTAGTTGTTCATTCTCCGTCTCTGTCACTCAGGTCAACTCTTTAAATCTGTGTTTGTTGCTCAGGGTTCGTAGATTGTCATGTATGTGATCGATTCACTTGTTTTTCTGAGTCTTTGTTGCAAGAGGGATCCGAGGTAGCGTCTACCTAGTCAGCCATCTTGGCTGGAAGCCCTTGTTGGGAGTTTTTGATTAACTTTTCAATCGCTTTTGTTATGGGTCTATTTAGTTGTTCTACTTCTGATCGTGTTAGTTTAGGCAGGTAGTATGTTTCTAGGAATTCATCCGTTTCTTCTAAGTTTTCAATTTGTTAGAGTACAATTTTTGTAGTAATCTGATATGATTCTTTTAATTTCTGTTGGGTCTGTTGTGATATGGCCCATCTCATTTCTCATCTGGGTTATTTGTTTCCTTTCCTGTATTTCTTTAGTCAGTCTGGCCAATGGTTTATCAATTTTTTATATTTTTTCAAAGAACCCTCTTTTGGCTTTGTTAATTCCTTCAGTTGTTTTTCTGTCCTCTAATTCATTTAATTCTGCTGTAATTTTTATTATTTGTTTTCTTCTGGTGCCTGATGGATTCTTTTGTTGCTCGCTTTCTATTTGTTCAAGTTGTAGGGACAGTTCTCTGATTTTGGCTCTTTCTTCTTTATGTATGTGCGCATTTATCAATATAAATTCACCTCTGAGCACTGCTTTCGCTGTGTCCCAGAGGTTTGATAGGAAGTGTTTCAGTCTCGTTGCACTCTATGAATTTCTTTATTCCCTCCTTAATGTCTTCTATAACCCAGTCTTTTTTGAGCAGGGTATTGTTCAGTTTCCAAGTATTAGATTTCTTTTCCCTGATTTTTCTGTTATTGATTTCTACTTTTATGGCCTTATGGTCTGAGAAGATGCTTTGTAATATTTCAACGTTTCGGATTCTGCAAAGGATTGTTTTATGACCTAATATGTGATCTATTCTAGAGAATGTTCCATGTGCACTAGAAAAAAAGTATACTTTGCAGCAGTTGGGTGGAGTGTTCTGTATAAGTCTATGAGGTCAAGTTGGTTGATTGTAGCAATTAGATCTTCCGTGTCTCTATTGAGCATCTTACTGGAAGTCTTATCCTTCACCGAAAGTGGTGTGTTGAAGTCTCCTACTATAATTGTGGAGGCGTCTATCTCACTTCAATTCTGTTAAAGTTTATGTATTGTACAACCCTGTCATTGGGTGCATAAATATTTAATATGGTTATATCTTCCTGGTCAATTGTCCCTTTAATCATTATGTAGTGTCCTTCTTTATCCTTTGTGGTGGATTTAACTTCAGAGTCTATTTTGTCAGAAATTAATATTGCCACTCCTGCTGTTTTTTGATTGTTGTTTGCATGATGTATTTTTTCCATCCTTTGAGTTTTAGTGTGTGTCTCTAAGTCTAAGGTGTGTCTCTTGTAGGCAGCATATAGAAAGATCGTGTTTTTTTATCCAGTCTGCAACTCTCTATTGGTGCATTTAGCCCATTTACATTTAGCGTAATAATAGATAAGTATGAATTTAGTGCTGCCATTTTGATGCCTTTTTCTGTGTGTTGTTGACAATGTCATTTTTCCACTTACTTTTTTTGTGCTGAGAAGTTTTTCTATGTAAATTGTGTGCTCCTCATTTTCATAGTAGTTGAATTTATTTTTGCTAAGTCGTTATGTTTATCTTGGTTTTCATTTTGAAGTACGGACTTGTTAGACCTCTTTGTTGTTACCTTAATATTTACTCCTATTTTTCTAAGTAAAAGCCTAATTTGTATCGTCCTTTTTTTTTGTATCTCCATGTTTTCCTCTCCATATGGAAGATCTATGCCTCCTATATTTAGTCCCTCTTTTTTGATTATTGTAATCTTTTACATAATGACTTCAACTATTCCCTGTTTTGAGCATTTTTTCTTTTTTAAATAAATCATATTTTTGTGTGTGATTTCCCTATTTGAGTTTATATCAGGATGTTTTGTTCCGTGACCTTGTTTTGTATTTGTATCTGATATTATTGATATTCTGACCAAAGAATTTCCTTTAGTAATTCTTGTAGCTTTGGTTTGGTTTTTGCAAATTATCTAAGCTTGCGTTTATCTGTAAATGTCTTAATTTCACCTTCATATTTGAGAGAGAGTTTTGCTGGATATATGATCCTTGGCTGGCAGTTTTTCTCCTTCAGTGCTCTATATATGTCATCCCATTGCCTTCTTGACTGCATAGTTTCTGCCGAGTAGTCAGAACTTATTCTTATTGATTCTCTTTGTAGGTGACTTTTCGTTTATCCCTGGCTGCTTTTCAGATTTTCTCTTTATCTTTGGTTTTGGCCAGTTTGATGATAATATGCTTTGGTGATTTTCTTTTGGGATCTATCTTGTATGGTGTTCGATGAGCATCTTGTATAGATATCCTTTCATCTTTCACAATGCCAGGGTAGTTTTCTGCCAACAGATCTTCAACTATTCTCTCTGTATTTTCTGTTTTCCCTCCCTGTTCTGGAACTCCAAACACATGCAAGTTATTCTTCTTGATAAGAGTCCCACATGATTTTTAGGGTTTCTTCCTTTTTTTTAATTCTTTTATCTGATTTTTCTTCAACTATATTGGTGTCAATTGCCTTATCCTCTAACTCCCCCACTCTGCATTCCAGTTCCTCAATTCTGCTCCTCTGACTTCCTGTGGAGTTGTCTAATTCTGTAATTTTATTATTAATCCTTTGGATTTCTGAATGCTGTCTCTCTATGGATTCTTGCAGCTCATTAATTTTTTCACTATGTTCTTGAATAATCTTTTTGATTTCTTCAACCGCTTTATCAGTGTGTTCCTTGGCTTTTTCTGCAGATTTCCTTATTTCATTTCTGAGATCATCTCTGACGTCTTGAAGCGTTCTGTGTATTGGTTTTTTATATTCTACATCTGGCAATTCCAGGAATGTATCTTCATTTGGTAAAGATTTTGATTCTTTAATTTGGGGATTTGTAGAAGCAATCATGGTCTGCTTCTTTATGTGATTTGATATCGACTGCTGTCTTCGAGCCATCTATAATATATTGTAATGATTTATTTTATATTTGCTCACTGAGGTTTATCTTCTTGTTTTGGTTTGTTTCAATATACCCAGATGGGCTACTAGATTGTGCTATCTTGATTACTGTAGCCTTTGAATCAGTTATGTCCTATTACCAGCTGGTTTGAGCTGTTACCAAATATATGAGCCTATGAGTCCATTCACTATTCTTGAACAGAATCAGCTTAGGTGTGCTGATTGTGGGTCACCTAGTGTGTGGTGTAGGCTGTCACCTCTTTACTTAGAGGAGTAGTGGTTGTATGCACCAGATTCTAGTTGCAGCATGGGGTCACACTCCGAGGAGGGCAGGATGCTGACAGCCTTCCCCCATGTGCCAGTGAGGTAGGAGTTTCTCTATTCCTAGAGCACTTTGGTGGGTGCGCTCTGCTGCTGTACCTTAGGCACCCAATGCTTGTACCTCTAAAGAGTGGTAGGCGTCACTATCCTCAGACCCCTTTAGCAGGTGGTTAGGTGGTGTGGGTGGAGCTTTAGCCCTCAGTTCCCTGCTGTGGATTAGCGAGGGCTCTGTTTAATAGGTAGAGAGGTATCAGAGCTCCAAAACTTGTCTTTCCACTGCTTTGCTAAAACTATTACAGTCAGATCTCTATTAGAATTGCCTTTGCATTATAATAGCCACCTGGTTCCCTGTACGGATGAAAGCCAGAGTCTGTGGATCTCTTTTGCTTGGCTGGAGCTGGTTCTGTATGATTCCAGTTAAGGAAAGTCAGTGAAGGATTTTTCTCTCCCAGATAGTTAATTGCTGCTTCTCTCAGGCCAGGAGAATGGGTTAGGAAAAAAAAAAACCCGCAGAGCACTTCACTCCCTGGCCCAGGAAATTCCAATGTTAATGAAGCCATCTGGGGCAGGGAGGGGAGGGATCAGATAGATAGGAAAGAGTAGCACGATATAGACAAAGTTACTTATCTTGTTTGGTGAAGACTTTTATCTGAGATCCCAGAAAGGCGTGTAGCCTGTGTGTGCTGGCTGGGTTGAGATTGCCCCCGAGGGTCAGGCCTGCATCCTGTGCTTGCGCTGTCTCAGGAAGCCGTGATCAGCTCCTTCGCTCCTAGTCTAAAGCCCATTGCCAAGGTTTTCTGGCTGGAAAGCTGCACTCCAGGCACCAAAGCCAGTTGCTCCTTCCCCGTGATTTCTCCTACTTCTGTTAGCTGCGTCAGCATGTAGCCTGCATGCGCTGGCTGGGTTTCCCACTGAGGTTTCTCCAAGGGGTTAGGGCTTTTTCCCGTGCTTTTGCCATCTCAGGAAGCTGTGATCTGCTCCTCTGTGCTTAGACCAAAGGCCAGGGCCAATGTTTTCTGACTGGGACACTGGCTCCAGGCTCCGAAAACAGTCTCTGCTTCCCCGTGGGTTCTCGTTCTCCTGTCAGCCGCGTCAGTGTGCAGCCTGCTTGCACTGGCTGAGTCTCTGCCGAGGTTACTCCAGGGGGTTAGGGGTTAGGGGTTAGGGCTACGTCCTGTGTTTGCCCCATCTCAGTAAGCTGTGATCAGCCCAACCACTCTGGCACCAGGGAAGTGCAAGGGCTCAAGGGCTGTGGCGGAGGACGCCAGTTCCAGAAGCAGTCGCTGCTTCACCGTGCGGCTTTTCTCTCCCTTGTCACTCAGGTCAACTCCTTAGTTCCGTGTTTGATGGCCAGGTTCATAGATTGTCATATATGTGATCGATTCACTTGTTTTTCAGAGTCTTCTTTGCAAAAGGGATCTGTGGTAGCTTCTACCTAGTCAGCCATCTTGGCCCTGCCTCCAGCAAATGGAGTTTCTTAAAAGGAAGTGTAACCATAATTCTCCACCAGAAAAGGAAGAAGAAGGGAGGAAAGGAGGCATTCCTAACAAAACAAGAAAACGTGTGCTCTGCTGCTGTTGTCTTTCTTTTTATCCAATGATATTTCTGCCCAACATCAAGTCAAATAAGCACAAAATATTGATCCCTATCTGCCATTCTGCTTAAGCAGTGATAATGGGATGAACTTGAAAACCTGGATTACACAGATATTTCTTTAAGAGGAATGAAAATTGGTGCAACAGTACATGTAATTCAAAAGTTAATAGGACTCCTATTTATTCTACTTGCCTTCTTTAAAATTAGCTTAATTTTCATATCTCAGTGTCAATCAAGCAAAAAAAAAAATACTACCATAAAGAATTAATAGTGGACTGACTGGTATTAGTTTTTTTTTTTTTCCTCTCTTCCAGAATGTTCTGAAATCAGATGGTGGTGATGGTTGCACAATACAGTGAATAGAGTAAAAGCAACAGAATTGGACACTCCAAAATATTGAATTTTATGTTATATGAAGTATATCTCAACTTAAGTAAAGAATTAACAGCAGTCTTTATCGGCAATAAGACATTCATCCTTGATCAGAAGCAAAGAGCCCTTTACGTGGTATTAAGGACAAAAAACAGTGAAAATTCTAAGACAGTATCTGGAGTTCTTTTTTCTCTTGGTTTTCCCCTTTCCCCAAACCATCACTATTCTTTTTGCCCTGTCTTCTTCTAGTTTTACCCAACATTGCTAAATAGGGAAGACATTTTATATCATTACAAAGCATCCTAAATCAGCCAAGGGTTTTTCTCCTTCACCAAGCTTGGACTAACTGGAAACCTCTCATGGGTGTGAAAGCTCCTGGCCTTGAAGCTTTCTTCTTTCAGTTCCCCCAAATCAAGGAGGTTTTGTTTCAAAATCAAAATACAGCTGAATGAGCTTTTCAAAATGGACTTGACGGCAGGGCTCTGACCACACTAATTTAAGGAAAGTATTAAAAGCTGAGTGCAGCTTCAAACAACAAAAGTGGGTCGACTCTCAGAGATTCTGCAATAATCTAGCCCCTATCTCTTTCTCCAGCCTCATGTGGCACGACATCCTTGCCTTATACCCTTGGCTCCAGAGACTCTATCTGATATCCTGTTTCCCATTTTCCCTGCCATGCACAGGGCCTTTACACGTGCTATTCCCTCTACCCAGGGCACACTCTCCTCCCGTCTTTGCCTAGTTTATTCCCACTCATCTTTCAGATCTTTCTGAACCAAGTCAAAATATTGGAAGGAGTCTTCCAAACACTGGCCTTGCCTTCTGAAGACACATTTCTTAGATGTTGAGAAATGAGGGATGGTGGGAAATTAAATCTCTGCAGAATAGGTTTGAGGGCACCCTAGAGGCAACTTTATCTTAAAGAATTTTCGTGCAGATCTTGGGAAAGCTAGCGGAGGGACTGAAGGGCTGACCACAGGCTCCCTCCGGATGCACCTGGTGCTAAAGGGAAGGTTCAGCGGCACAGAGAGCGTGCCGGAACCAGGGCAAGAGGAGACTTGAAGGGTCCGGATAGGGATGCTGGGTCACAGGAGGGCTGTTTGCCTCATTCCCTCCCAGGCTCTCTGCTTGCGCATTCCTTCTGAAGGAGCAGCCTCAGTGAGCTTCCCCTTCCCCACCGGGACCCCAGGCACCACCCCAGGCCCTGCACCTCCCAGCCACTCACCATCCACTGGCACTGAGGGACACGGCAGACCAAGCTGGAGCAGCGCTGCTGCCCAGCGTCCTGGTAGGCAGCTGGGCAGTGGGCCACGGGGGGCTGGCTCGCTCTGCAGCCATGCCATGGTCTGGGCATTCACGGGGTGACACACTCTGGTGTGGGCTCTTCCGTAGGTGGCTTAGTTACCTAGTGCTGCTATAACAGAAATACCACAAGTAGATGGCTTAACAAAGGCAAATTTATTCTCTTACAGTCTAGGAGGCTAGAAGTCTGAATTCAAGGTGCCAGTTACAGGGGAAGGCTTTCTCTCTCTGTTGGCTCTAGAGGAAGGTCCTTGTCATCAATTCTGCCCTGGTCTAGGAGCTTCTCAGCACAGGGACCCTGCATCCCAAGGATACATTCTGCTCCTGGCACTACTTTCTTGGTGGTATGAGGTCCCCCTGTCTCTCTGTTCATTTTTCTCTTTTATACCTCAAAAGAGATTGACTTAATACAAAACCTAATCTTATAGATTGAGTCCTGTCTCATTAACATACCTGCCGATAATCCCACCTCATTGACATCATAGAGGTAGGGTTTACAGTGCATAGGAAAATCACATCAGATCACAAAATCTTGGACAGCACACAATACTGCGAATCATTGCATAGCCAGGGTGATACACAATTTTAGGGGTAGGATTCAATCCATGACAGTAGGACATAGTAATGTCTTAGAGAATGTATAGCCAGAATTCTCATTTGAAGCGAGGATGGTGAGATTTTTTGTCTCACATCTTTGGAAATGTTATCAGGAGGGACCAGTCTCTGGAAAAGGACATCTTGCTTAGTAAATTAGGGGGTCAGCAAAAAAAAAAAAAATTCCCTCAACTAGATAAATTAACACAGTGGCTACAACAATAGATTCAAATATAGAAATGATTGTGAGGATGGTGGGTGCAGGACCAAGCAGTGTTTTATTCTGTTGCACCTACAGCTGCTATGAGTTGGAATGAACTCAACCGTGTCTCACAACAAAAAAAACAGTAATAGTAATTGTAATATGTAATAATATGGAGGCATTCTCATTTCCACCTTTTGGGTTTTAGACCATTGCATACTGTCTATAAGGGAAATGACACCATACATTTGTTGCTGGTATAAGACACATACTGTATGCTGAAGGAGTGCCCAACCTCACAGGGTATTGTCTCCCAGATGGTGTCCTGTGACTTCACATTTCAATCAAGCCACCTGCTTCTGGGTGATGGGGCATATAGTAAAACTCATGGCATAAGCCCATAGCCCCAGTGCCTTTTCTGTAAGACCATCTTCTTGGTTATAGATGGTGTTATGTGTGATTCTGTGGTATAGATGAGGCATTTATGAGTCCACATATGGTGGTGCTACTAGAAGCAAAAATCAAACGACCGTGCATTGTGAAAATCTGCTGCAAAGGACCTCTTTAAAGTGTTATAAAGCAAAGATGTCACTTTAAGGAATAAGGTGCGCCTGACCCTAGCCATGGTGTTTTCATTCACTTCATATGCATGTGAAAGCTGGACAATGAAGGAAGACCAAAAAAGAATTGACAGCTTTCTGTTACAGTGTTGGCAAAGAATGTTGAGTGTACCACAGACTGCCAAAAGAATGAACATATCTGCCTTGGAAGAAGTACAGCCAGAATGCTCCTTAGAAATGAGGATGGTGAGACTTCATTTCACATACTTTGGACACGTTATCAGGAGGGACCAGTCACTGGGGAAGGACACCACGCTTGGTAAAGTCGAGGGTCAGTGAAAAAGAGGAAGACCAAAAATGAGGTGAATTGACACAGTGGCTGCAACAATGGACTCAAGCATAACAATGATCATGAGAGCAGTGTAGGACTGGGCAGTGTTTCATTCTGTTGTACATAGTGTTACCATGAGCTGGAGCTGACTAGATGGCACCTAACAATAACAAAGTAGAAGCAAGGCTAGCAAGGAAAGAAAAATCATATGTAGAATAAGGATCTATTCCAATGTTGGTAAGTAACTGTAACTTCCATGATAAAAGGGCTCCAATGTACGCAATCTGTCCCCATAGCCAACATCAGGGGCCAACTTGGGAATGATGCTTATGGAGGTTCTTATTCTGCTTTTGTCAAGTTGAACACTCAGCAGTGATAACCAGATCAATAGCCCCTCGTAAGCATTAATCTGTCTCTATGCATTTTGCCTAATTTCAGTATTTCATAGAAATGAAATCATACAATATTGGTCCCTTTGTGTCTAGCTTATTTCACTTAGCATAATGTTTTCAATGTTCATACATGTTGTAGCATAAATCAGAAATTCATTTCTCCTTATGGCTGAATAATATTTGTATGGATATATGACATTTTGTTTATCCAATTATTCATTGATAGACATTGGGTTGTTTCTACCTTTTGGCTATTGTTCATAATTCTGCTATGAGTTGTCACGTACAAATTTCTGTGTGGACATATGTTTTCACTTCTCTTGGGTATATATCTACTAGAGTGGAATTGCTGGGCCATATGGTAACACCGTGTTTAATCGTTTGAGAGCTGCCAGACTGATTTCCAGCTGCACAATTTTACATCTCTACCAGCAGTGTATCAGCGTTCCTATTTCTCCACATCCTCGTCAGCACTTGATGTTATCTGACTTTTTGATTCTAGTCATCTTAATGGGTGTGGAGTGTTATCTCATTGTGGTTTTTATTTACATGTCTTGGCATGAAAAGATGCCAAATATCTTCTCATGTGCTTATTAGCTATATGTATACATACTTTGGAGAAACATGTATTCAGGTCCTTTGCATATTTTTTAGTTGGATTGTTTGTCTCTTTATTCTTGGGTTGTGAGAGTTCCTTATTCTAGATATAAGTACCTTACCAGATACATGATTTGCAAAAAATTTCCCATATTTTGTGGGTCGTCTTTTCATTTCCGTGTTTCTTGAAATGCTGATTTATGGTTCCAATTACCTCTTTTCTGATAGAGGCAGCTAAGGTCTCATACTCACATGGTGTCTTGTGATCAAGAGGTCAGTATTTACCACTGCCCAATACTTAGGTACTACTAGACTACCAGTTCCATTGACTTGACTCTGACTCATGGGCACCCTATGCATGTCAGAGTAGAACTGTGCTCCATAGGGTTTTCAATGGCAGGTTTTTCAGAAGTAGATTTGCAGGCCTTTTTTCCGACATGCCTCTGGGAGGGCTTAAACTGTCAAACTTCCAGTTATCATTCAAGAATATAAACTATTTATACCACCCAGGGAAAACAGCCAGGTAGGAACTGCCTATCAAATGGAGAATAGTTGACAGTACTCTAAAAACGCTAAGGGTCTCAATTGCAATTCTACTCTTTGATTTTTCCAAGGCTTTATAAGGCATCCCTATGGAGAATCTCGTGGTGTAGTGGTTAAGAGTTTGGCTGCCAATCAAAAGGTCAGCAGTTCGAATCCACCAGGCAGTCCTTGGAAACCCTATGGGGCAGTTCTACTCGGTACTACAGGGTTGCTGTGAGTTAGAATCTACTCAAAGGCAAGGGGATCTACCATAGAAAAAAGAAAGAATACCCATTGCTGTCGAGTTGATTTTGACTCAGTGACCCTGCAGGACAGAGTAGAACTGCCTTATAGGGTTTCCAAGGATGTAATCTTTATGAAAGCAGACTCCCACATCTTTCCCCCGCAGAGCACCTGGTGGGTTCGAACTGCCAACCTTTCAGTTAGCAGCTAAGTGCTTTAATTACTGCACCACCAGGGCTCCTTTTCTATCTGCCATAGACATTTAAATTAGCATTGCATTTCTTGTGGCATGAGGCCAAAGTGGTAAGACAGCTTGCACTGCAGTCTGGATCTGCTCCAGAGCGCTCTCTTGCTGTGAACTGCCTTTAGAGCTGTAAGCCTTATGGGTTACCACATAGTAAGTGGTCCCAAAAACACTGTGTCCTTTATTCATGGTGGTAGTACATGAAAGTTCCCTGGTTTCTAAATATAGTCATAGATCAATCGTCTGTAGACATAGTCCTGAGAAAGTGTGCTGCTGTCCTTGCCAGGTGAAGGCAAACTGCTTCTGATTATTTTTGCTGATAGAATACAACTTAAACCATTTACTGAATCAAAAGCTACATAAGAGTTTCCAGTAGTGACAATGGATCTGGAAGACAGCTGCAATTGGCATCAACAATTAAGTTGAGGATTAACCACCAATATTCTCCAACTCGTCTGGTTTTTGCTCTGGCAAATCAGACAAGTAACACTGAATGATTAAATATCCTGATTTAACTGTCTTGTTTACACCTCTTGTCTTACCACCCCATGCAATTTAATATTTGACCAAGGTTTTTCATTTTTTAAAGAAATGTCATTAGTAGAACTAACATAAGCTGAAAGTAGAGACCTCAGTTTTGCACTTCCATCTCTTGCATGTTCCCATCTAGTACCGTAATATGTGAGATACACATGCAGCTCTCAGCTGAAAATGTTATTAAACATGGACAATAACCAGTGCCCCAACTCTTTTTTCCTGATCCTGTCCCGGTGCAATATAACTAACTTCTATCATCCAAGGACAGTATGCAGAATGATCAATAATAAAAATCACGCATCTCTAGATAATTCGTTATGGCCTCTGGTCCTGGTAGGAGAAGTATTAAAGCTTCTGCCAGCTACTTCATTTAGCAGGTAGTTTTTCAGTGGCTTGTGCTATGGCCTGTAAGATGCATAAAGTCACCAGGCTGCCAGTCAGATGGTCAGTGAATGTGGGACATTATATATTAGGTTTATGTGAAATATAGGCAAAACATAGGGACGGAGAGAAATCCTGTCATAGAGCACTTAGCGTGTAGTTTGAATGCTCTTGCTTCATAGAATGAGCATTTTTGTCTGGTGTAAATCTACAATGATTTAGTTATTTTTTGTTTAGTAACACTTTTTATTTTGCAAGAAATACTTTTAGTAGCAATTGGTTTACGAATTGAAGTGCATGTCTAGTAAAATATTAAGTACTATATTTTCATGTTTCAGGATAGTTGATGATGAACATGTAAGTTCCCAAAATGTCTGTTGACATTTTCCGTCCATCATGGAGCTCAGGGATATCACTGACAATCTGAAAATCTAAATGCACATATCTGCTGAAGAAACATCAGCAACCACTTCAAAAGTTCCTGGTTATTTTAAGAACATTGCTCAAAGACAGTATTTTTTAAAGACATTTTGACATATACAGCACAGGTCTATTACATATCACTCTATGAAACATGACTTTTCAATTAGATCAAATGGCTGGCCTTCTAAATTAATTTTGCTCATTTTTTCAAGTTTTCTTGTGCACATATGTTGGTTCTATTAATGGGTAAATGATGCCAGTTCTATAGTGGTACCAACAGATACTTTAAATAGAAAATCAGTTAACCCCATTCATGGTTCAATTTTTTTTTGTCTAATACATGACATCCAAATAATTGTTTTCAAAACTCCTTCTGTTAAAGAAAAACATTTGACACTATATAAAGGCTATTGTAAATTTAATCCCCCCCCAGTGATTATATAAATTCGGTTGGTAAAATAATACAATTAATAAACTTCTCGATGTTTCTTGAATAAATTTTGATGCCGTAATTCATAATTCCAGGAAGCTATGATATTCTTTAGTTACTGAAAAATTTTTGAAGTATTTGATGTTTTCTTCCCCCACTGAAACTCCTTCTCTCTCTCCCCCCACCCCCCATTTGATTCCCTATTTTTAACAAGTTGGATCTCCTAGTTTTCTAATTTTCTACCTCTTTGCCTTTCTGCTATACCTTCTGGGAGATTTTTTTCAACTTTATCTTCTAATCCAGCTATTGAGTTGTCACTTTTGATACATCTTAATTTCCCAGAACTATATATATTTTTGTACACTGAATAGTCCCCCCCCTTTTTTTGTTTTTATAACACCCTGTTCCACATTCCTGATAAAGAATAATGACAAATCTGTGAAGCATCTCCTAACAGGGATGAATCTGGAGGACATTATGCTGAGTGAAATGTCAGTTACAAAAGGACAAACATTGAGTGAGACCACTACTGTAAACACTCACGAAAAGGTTTAAGTACAAAAAGGAACAATCTTTGATAGTTATGAGGGCACGGAGAGGGGTGGGGATGGAAAAAGATTTAATAGACAATAGATAAGTAGAAGCTTTGATGAAGGATAAGATAGTACACAACACCGAGAAAGCCAGCACAACCTGAATGAGACAAGGTCATGGTAGCTCCGTAGACACACCCAGACTCCCTGAGGGCCTGAATTGTTGGGCTGAGAGCTGTGGAGAACATGATCTCAGGGAATATCTAGCTCGATTGGCATAACATAGTTTATAAAGAATATGTTCTACATTCTACTTTGGTGAGTAGCATCTGGGGACTTAAAAGCCCATGAGCAGCCATCTAGGATACTCCACTGGTCTCAGCCCTTCGGGAGCAAGGAAGAATGAAGAAAACTGAAGATGCAAGGGAGAGATTAGTCCAAAGGACTAATGGACCATGTCTACCATTGCCTCTACCAGACTGAGTCCGGAATAACAACATGGAGCCTGGCTACCAATACTGACTCCTGTGACATGGATCACAATTTAGGGTCCCAGACAGAGCTGTAGAAAAATGTAGAACAAAATTCCAGCTCAAAAAGAAAGATCAGGCTTGCTGGCCTGACAGAGATTGGAGAAACCCTGAGAGTATGGCCCCCAGGCACGCTTTCAGGTTGCTCCTGAGGTTCACCCTTTAGCCAAAAATTGAACAGGTCCATGGAACAAAGCAAGACTGAAGGGGAACACCAGCCCTGGGGCAGGGACTGGAAGGTAGGGGGTAACAGGAAATCTGGTAATGGGGAAACCAGGGTTGAGAGTGGAGAGTGTTGACATGTCACGGGGTTGTTAACCAATGTCATAAAACAATGTGTGTACTGACTCTCTGATGAGAAACTAGTTTGTTCTGTAAACCTTCATCTAAAGTACAATAAAATGAAAAATAAAAAAGGAGAAAAAAATGGGCAAAGGAAATGAACAGATACTTCACCAAAGAAAATATTCAAGAGGCCAACAGACACATGCAGAAATGCTCACAATTCACTAGCTATTCCCCACCAGAGAAATGTAATTCAAATCACAATGAGCTACCATCTCACCCCAACATTACCGGCCCAAATCACTAAAACAGGAAATAGCAAATGTTGGAGAGGCTGCAGAGAGATCGGAACCCTTATGCATTGCTGGTGGGAATGCAAAATGATACAACCATTTTGGAAAACAATATGGCACTTCCTTAGAAAGCTAGAAATAGAAATACCATATGATCCAGCAAACCCACTCCTAGGAATATATCCTAGAGAAATAGGAGTCATCACAGGAATAGACATAAGAACACCCATGTTCATTACATATCGTTCACAATAGCAAAAAGATGGAAACAACCTAGATGCTCATTAACGGATGAATGGATAAGCAAACTGTGGTACATACACACAATGGAGTATTAAACAATGATAAAGAACAACGATGAATCTGTGAAGCGTATCATAACGTGGATGAATCTGAATCTGGAGTGCATTATGCTGAGTGAAATAAGTTAATCACAAAAGGACAAATATTGTATGAGACCACTATTGTACTGAAAAGGTTTATACAGAAAAAGAAACAATCTTTGATGGTTACGAGGGAAGGGAGGGGGACTGGAGAAACACTAAATAGACAATTCATAAGTGGTATCTTTGGTGAAGGGTAAGGCAGTAAACAATATTGGGGAAGCCAGCACAATTTGTAGAAGGCAAGGCCAGGGAAGCTCCACTGACATATCCAAACTCCCTGAGGGACCAAATGACTGGGCTGAGGGCTGTGGGGACCATGGTCTCGGGTAATGTCTAGCTCAATTGGCATCACATAGTTTATAAAGAAAATGTTCTACATTCTACTTTGGGGAGTAGCGTCTGGAGTCGTAAAGTCTGTAAGTGGCCATCTAGGATACTCCACTGGTATCACCCCTTCAGGAGCAAGGAAGAATGAAGAAAACTAAAGACATAAGAGAAAGATTATTCCAAAGGAGTAATGGACCACATCTATGATGGCCTCCACCGGTTTGAGTCCAGTACAACTAGATGGTGCCTGGCTACCACCACTGTGTGCTCTGACAGGGATCACAATAGAGAGTCATGGACAGAGCTGGAGAAAAACGAAGAACAAAATTCTAACTTAAAAAGGAAGACAGGAGAGGCGGGGCCAAGATGGCTGACTAGGTAGAAGCTACCTCGTATCCCTCTTGTGACAAAGACTCAGAAAAACAAGTGAATCGATCACATACATGACAATCTACGAACGCTGACCATCAAACACAGATCTGAAGAGTTGACCTGAGTGACAGAGACTGAGAACAAACAACCACGGGGAAGCAGCGACTATTTTCAGAGCCTGGAGCCTGCATCCCAGTCAGGAAACCTTGGTGCCAGGCTTTGGACTGGGCGCAGGGGATCTGAGCATGGCATCCTGAGAGGGCACAAATACAGGGCGCAGCCCTAGCCCCCTGAACTGACCTCAGGGGAAGCCCAGCCAGTGCATGCAGGCAGCGCAGCGACACGGCTGATAGGAGGAGAAGTCACCGGGAGGCAGCGACTGGTTTTGGAGCCAGAAGTGCGGCATCCCAGCCGGGGAACCTTGGCACTGGGCTGTGGACTGGGAGCGGAGGAACTAACTGTGGCTTCTGAGACAGCACAAGCACGGGTCACGGGCCTGACCCTCGGGGGCAATCTCTACCCAGCCAGCACACATAGGAGAGACGCCCCTCGGGAATCTCAGATAAAATAGTCATCCCAAGCAAGATAAGTAACTTTTGTCTATATTTCGGGGTGTTACTCTCTCCTGTTTTTCTGAACCCTCCCCTCCCCTTCCCAGGCGGCTTCATTAACATTGGAATTTCCTGAGCCAGAGGGAGAACTGCTCCGCGGTTTTTCTTTCCCCTTTTTTTTTTGGTCTTTTCCTAACCCATTCTTCTGGCCTGAGAGAAGCAACCACAAAAAACCCAGGGACCAAAAATCCTTCCCTAATTGGACTGAAAGCACAGAACCAGCTCTAGCCAAGCATATGTGATCCACAGTCTGGAGCTTTCATCCCTACAGGGAACAAGGTGGCTATTATAATGCAAAGGCATTTCTGATAGGGATCTGACTGCATTTTTTTTTTTTAGCGGATTTACTGCAAAGACAAGTTTCCCAGGTCTGATACCTCTGCATATTCAACAGAGCCCTCACTGACCCACCACAGGGAACTGAGGGCTGAAGCTCCCCCCACACCACCTAGCCTCCTGCCTTAGGGGCCTAAGGGGGGTGACACCTACCAATCTGTAGAGGTACTTGCATTGGGTGCCTAAGGTACAGCTGCAGAGCCCACCCACCAAAGTGCTCTAGGAATAGAGACGCACCTACCTCACTGGCACTTGGCAGAAGCCTGTCAGCATCCTGCCCCCCCGGAGTGTGAACCCTTGCTGCTACTAGAATCTGGTGCACACAACTATCACCACTACTTCTCTAGGTGGATAGGTGAACACACACTTGATGACCCAAAATCAGATCCTACTCAAGAATAGTGAATGGACTCTTAGGCTTATATATCTGGTAACAGCCCTAACCAGCTGGTAATAGGACATAAGTGATTCAAGGACTACAACAATCAAGACAGTGCAATCTAGTAGCCCATCTACGTATATTGAAAGAAAACAAAACAAGATAAGACTCAGTGAGCAAATATAAAACAAATCACTACAATATCTTAGTGATGCCTCGAAGACAGCAGTCAGTATCAAACCACATAAAGAAGCAGACCATAATTGCTTCTACAACTCCCCAAACTAAAGAATCAAAATCTTTCTCAAATGAAGATACAATCCTGGAATTGCCAGATGCAGAATATAAAAAAACTAATTTACAGAATGCTTCAAGACGTCAGGGATGACTTCAGAAATGAAATAAGGCAATCTACAGAAAAAGCCAAGGAACACACAAATAAAGCAGTTGAAGAACTCAAAAAGATTATTCAAGAACATAGTGGAAAAATTAGTAAGTTGCAAGAATCCACAGAGAGATAGCATTCAGAAACCCAAAAGATTAACAATAAAATTACACAATTAGACAATGCAATAGGAAGTCAGAGGAGCAGACTCGAGCAATTGGAATGCAGAATGGGAAATCTGGAGGACCAGGGAATTAACACCAATATAGCTGGAAAAAAATCAGATAAAACAATTTTTAAAAAGGAAGAAACCCTAAGAATCATGTGGGACTCTATCAAGAAGAATAACTTGCGTGTGATTGGAGTCCCAGAACAGGGAGAGATAACAGAAAACAGAGAGAATAGTTGAAGATCTGTTGGCAGAAAACTTCCCTGACATCATGAAAAACAAAAGGATATCCATCCAAGATGCTCATCGAACCCCATTTAAGATTGATCCAGAAACAAAATCACCAAGACATATAATCATCAAACTTGCCAAAACCAAAGAAAGAGAAAATTTTAAAAGCAGCCAGGGATAAAAGAAAGGTCTCCTACAAAGGAGAATCAATAAGAATAAGTTCAGACTACTCAGCAGAAACCATGCAGTCAAGAAGGGAATGGGATGACATATATAGAGCACTGAAGGAGAAAAACTGCCAACCAAGGATCATATTTCCAGTAAAACTCTCTCGAAAATATGAAAGCGAAATTAAAACCTTTACAGATAGACACAAGTTTAGAGAATTTGCAAAAACCAAACCAAAGCTACAAGAAATACTAAAGGAAATTCATCAGAAAACCAATAATATCAGACACAAGCACAACACAAGGTCACAGAACAGAACATCCTGATACCAACTCAAATAGGGAAATCACAAAAACAGATTAAAATTAATTTTAACAAGAAAAAAATGCTCAAAACGGAATCATTGAAGTCAATATGTAAAATCTCACAATAATCAAAAAGAGGGACTAAATACAGGTGGCATAGAACTGCCATATGGAGAGAGATACAAGGCGATATAGGACAATACAAGTTAGGTTTTTACTTAGAAAAATAGGGGTAAATATTAAGGTAACTACCAAGAGGTATAACAACTCCATAACTCAAAATAAAAACCAAGAAAAACATAACGACTCAGCAAACACAAAGTCAAATACTATGAAAATGAGGAACACACAATCTACAAAGAAAAACGTCTCAGCACAAAAAAGTAAGTGGAAAAATGAAATTGTCAACAACACACATAAAAAAGCATCAAAATGACAGCACTAAACACATACTTATCTATAATTACGCTGAATGTAAATGGACTAAATGCACCAATATAGAGACAGAGAGTCTCAGACTAGATAAAGAAACACGATCCGTCTATATGCTGCCTACAAGAGACACACCTTAGACTTAGAGACACAAACAAACTAAAACTCAAAGGATGGAAAAAAAATATCAAGCAAACAATAAGCAAAACAGAGCAGGAGTAGCAATATTAATTTCTGACAAAATAGACTTTAAAGTTAAATCCACCACAAAGGATAAAGAAGGACACTACAAAATGATTAAAGGGACAATTGACCAGGAAGATATAACCATATTAAATATTTATGCACCCAATGACAGGGCTGCAAGATACATAAAACAAACTTTAACAGAACTGAAAAGTGAGATAAACACCTCCACAATTATAGTAGGAGACTTCAACACACCACTTTCAGAGGGGGACAGGACTTCCAGTAAGAAGCTCAAAAGAGACACAGAAGACCTAATTGTTACAATCAACAAACTTGACCTCATAGACTTATACAGAACACTCCACCCAACTGCTGCAAAGTATACTTTTTTTTCTAGCACACATGGAACATTCTCTAGAATAGACCACATATTAGGTCATAAAACAAACCTTTGCAAACTCCAAGACATTGAAATATTACAAAGCATCTTCTCAGACCACAAGGCCATAAAAGTGGAAATCTAACAGAAAAATTAGGGAAAAGAAATCAAATACTTGGAAACTGAACAATACCCTGCTCAAAAAAGGTTGGGTTATAGAAGGTATTAAGGAGGGAATAAAGAAATTCATACAATGCAACGAGAATGAAAACACTTTCTATCAAAACCTCTGGGACACAGCAAAAGCAGTGCTCAGAGGTCAATTTATATCGATAAATGCACACATTCAAAAAGAAGAAAGAGCCAAAATCAGAGAACTGTCCCTACAACTTGAACAAATAGAAAGCGAACAACAAAAGAATCCATCAGGCACCAGAAGACAAATAATAAAAATTAGAGCTGAACTAAATGAATTACAGAACAGGAAAACAATTGAAAGAATTAACAAAGCCAAAAGCTGGTTCTTTGAAAAAATTAACGAAATTGATAAACCATTGGCCAGACTGACTAAAGAAATACAGGAAAGGAAACAAATAACCCGAATAAGAAATGAGATGGGCCACATCACAACAGACCGAACTGAAATTAATAGAATCACATCAGATTATTATGAAAAATTGTACTCTAACAAATTTGCAAACCTTGAAGAGATGGATGAATTCCTAGAAAAACACTACCTACCTAAACTAACACAATCAGAAGTAGAACAACTAAATAGACCCATAACAAAAAAAGAGATTGAAACGGTAATCAAAAAACTCCCAACAAAAAAAGCCCTGGCCCAGATGGCTTTACTGCAGAGTTCTACCAAACTTTCAGAGAAGAGTTAACACCACTACTACTAAAGGTATTTCAAAGCATAGAAAATGACGGAATACTACCCAACTCATTCTATGAAGCCACCGTATCCCTGATACCAAAACCAGGTAAAGACATCACAAAAAAAGAAAATTACAGACCTATATCCCTCATGAACATAGATGCAAAAATCCTCAACAAAATTCTAGCCAATAGAATTCAACAACATATCAAAAAAAAAAAAAAATCCAGCACGACCAAGTGGGATTTATACCAGGTATGCAAGGCTGGTTTAATATTAGAAAAACCATTAATGTAATCCACCACATAAATAAAACAAAAGACAAAAACCACATGATCTTATCAATTGATGCAGAAAAGGCATTTGACAAAGTCCAACACCCATTCATGATAAAAACCCTCAGTAAAACAGGAACTGAAGGAAAATTCCTCAACATAATAAAGGGCATGTATACAAAGCCAACAGCCAACATCACTCTAAATGGAGAGAGCCTGAAAGCATTTCCCTTGAGAACGGGAACCAAACAAGGATGCCCTTTATTACCGCTCCTGTTCAACATTGTGCTAGAGGTCCTAGCCAGAGCAATTAGGCTAGACAAAGAAATAAAGGGCATCCGAATTGGCATAGAGGAAGTAAAATTATCTCTATTTGTAGATGACATGATCTTATACACAGAAAACCCTAAGGAATCCTCCAGAAAACTACTGAAACTAATAGAAGAGTTCAGCAGAGTCTCAGGTTATAAGATAAACATACAAAAATCACTTGGATTCCTCTACACCAATAAAAACAACATCGAAGAGGAAATCACCAAATCAATACCATTCACAGTAGCCACCAAGAACATAAAATACTTAGGAATAAATCTTACCAAAGATGTAAAAGACCTATACAAAGAAAACTACAAAGTACTAGTGCAAGAAACTAAAAAGGACCTACTTAAGTGGAAAAACGTACCTTGCTCATGGATAGGAAGACTTAACATAGTAAAAATGTCTATTCTACCAAAAGCCATCTATACATACAATGCACTTCCGATCCAAATTCCAATGACATTCTTTAATGTGATGGAGAAACAAATCACCAACTTCATATGGAAGGGAAAGAAACCTCGGATAAGTAAAGCATTACTGAAAAAGAAGAAGAAAGTGGGAGGCCTCACTCTACCTGATTTTAGAACCTATTATACAGCCACAGCAGTCAAAACAGCCTGGTACTGGTACAACAACAGGCAAATAGACCAGTGGAATAGAATTGAGAATCCAGACAGAAATCCATCCACATATGAGCAGCTGATATTTGACAAAGGCCCAGTGTCAGTTAATTGGGGAAAAGATGGTCTTTTTAACAAATGATGCTGGCATAACTGGATACCCATTTGCAGAAAAATGAAACAGAACCAAAACCTCACACCATGCACAAAAACTAACTCCAAGTGGATCAAAGACCTAAACATAAAGACTAAAATGATAAAAATCACGGAAGAAAAAATAGGGACAACGTTAGGAGCCCTAATTCAAGGCATAAACAGAATACAAAATTTTACCAAAAATGATGAAGAGAAACCAGATAACTGGGAGCTCCTAAAAATCAAACAGCTATGCTCATCTAAAGACTTCACCAAAAGAGTAAAAAGACCACCTACAGATTGGGAAAGAATGTTCAGTTATGACATCTCCGACCAGCGCCTGATCTCTAAAATCTATATGATTCTGTTAAAACTCAACCACAAAAAGACAAACAACCCAATCAAGAAGTGGGCAAAGGATATGAACACGCACTTCACTAAAGATGATATTCAGGCAGCTAACAGATACATGAGAAAATGCTCTCGCTCATTAGCCATTAGAGAAATGCAAATTAAAACTACGATGAGATTCCATCTCACTCCAACAAAGCTGGCATTAATCCAAAAAACACAAAATAATAAATGTTGCAGAGGCTGCAGAGAGATTGGAACTCTTATACACTGCTGGTGGGAATGTAAAATGGTACAACCACTTTGGAAATCTATCTGGCGTTTTCTTAAAAAGTTAGAAATAGAACTACCATGCGACTCAGAAATCCCACTCCCCGGAATATACCCTAGAGAAATAAGAGCCTTCACGAAGAGATATATGCACACCCATGTTTATTGCAGCTCTGTTTACAATAGCAAAAAGCTGGAAGCAACCAAGGTGTCCATCAACGGATGAATGGTTAAATAAATTGTGGTATATTCACACAATGGAATACTACCCATCGATAAAGAACAGTGACGAATCTGTGAAATATTTCATAACATGGAGGAACCTGGAAGGCATTATGCTAAGTGAAATTAGTCAGAAGCCAAAGGACAAATATTGTATAAGGCCACTATTATAAGATCTTGAGAAATAGTATAAACTGAGAAGAACACATACTTTTGTGGTTACGAGGGGGGAGGGGGGAGGGAGGGAGAGGGTTATATACTGATTAGGTAGTAGATAAGAACTACTTGAGGTGAAGGGAAGGACAATACTCAATACACGGAAAGTCAGCTCAAATGGATTGGACCAAAAGCAAAGAAGTTTCCAGGATAAACTGAATGCTTCAAAGGTCAGCGAAGTAAGGGTGGGGGTTTGGGGACTATGGCTTAAGGGGACTTCTAAGTCAATTGGCAAAATAATACTATTATGAAAACTTTCTACATCCCACTTTGAAATGTGGCATCTGGGGTCTTAAATGCTAAGAAGCGGCCATCTAAGATGCATCAATGGGTCTCAACCCACCTGGATCAAAGGAGAATGAGGAACACCAAGGTCACACGACAACTATCAGCCCAAGAGACAGAAAGGGCCACGTGAAGCAGAGACTTACATCATCCTGAGACCAGAAGAACTAGATGGTGCCCGGCCACAACCGATGACTGCCCTGACAGGGAGCACAACAGAGAACCCCTGAGGGAGGTGGAGATCAGTGGGATGCAGACCCCAAATTCTCATAAAAGACCAGACTTAATGGTCTGACTGAGACTAGAGGAATCCTGGCGGTCATGGTCCCCAAACCTTCTGTTGGCCCAGGACAGGAACCATTCCCGAAGACAACTCATCAGACATGGAAGGGACTGGACAATGGGTAGGAGAGAGATGGTGATGAAGAGTGAGCTACTTGTATCAGGTGGACACTTGAGACTGTGATGGCATCTCCTGTCTGGAGGGGAGATAGGAGGGTAGAGAGGGTTAGAAACTGGCAAAATTGTCACGAAAGGAGAGACTGGAGGGGCTGACTCATTAGTGGGAGAGAAAGTGGGAGTATGGAGTAAGGTGTATATAAGCTTATATGTGACAGACTGACTTGATTTGTAAACGTTCACTTAAAGCTCAATAAAAATCATTAAAAAAAAGAATAAATATACAAACTTAGAAATGAGATGAGGGGATAACCTGAAGGGGGAAAAAAAAAAGGTTGAGTGCAGGGAACTTAAACCTCCTTTCCACAGTGTATGAAGTGCTAACTTGGTTGACAAAATATGATGCTGAAACTGCTATCCAACATGCCAACTCCAATCTTTTTTCTCAAACTGTAGGCTTCAATGCCCTATATTTTGGGAACAACATACATTATATCATCTTTTTTCCAATTTGTATATTCTCTGCAGTGCACCATTGTCTTATTTTCCTTTTATTAAGTTATTACAAATCATCTCTGAAAAGAGACATACTGAAAGCTTTCTGAGAAGCTGCAGATCAAAACTAAGTACAATAGTTTGATAAGAATGGTTACGGTATTTTAGGAGTACTCCTGATACTTTCAACATATGTATTGGTTGGTCGCTTAGCAGTTTTAGAGCGATCTCAATATACGAAACACCCTGAGTATTATTTACAAGGATTGGACCTCTTCTAGGACATCTTTTTATAGTCATACATTAAATATATTTTAATTATTACTGTTCTTTGTAATAAAACATTTTCTTAGAAGAACATGCTTAGTTTGGAAAAACTGGAATTAAAAATATCATATATGAGAAAAGGGCTTAAAAATACATTTAGTTCTGTAGAATGAGATAGGCATTCTTTACTCCTCTTTCATGAAAATATGCGGTTCTACCTCAATGATGGAAACCCTGGTGGTATAGTGGTTAAGTGCTATGACTGTTAACCAAAAGATCAGCAATTTGAATCCACCAGGCTCTCCTTGGAAACTCTATGGGGCAGTTCTACTCTGTCCTATAGGGTCACTATGAGTTGGAATTGACTTGACGGCAATGGGTTTGGGCTTTATTTCAAAGATACATCAGGGAAAAAGTTACAGATTCAAATCCAAGACATTTTACAGCATATTACTTAAATCTTTTGTTCTTCCTTGTGTGGGTCAAGAGATATGCAAATTACTGAGATTTTATGTCAGTTCTCATGGTAAGGGATTTAAGATAATTATTTTATTTCATTACTACAAAAATGCTGAAATATGAGTTAAATAATTTCCTTTAAAGAGATAAAAATTTAAGAAATGTATAGACATAAGATTCAAACCCAATTTATTTGACTTTAAAGAGCTTATATCTAACCATTACTCTTGCCTCCCTAAGAACTTAATTGTTAATTAGTAGTGAAAAATCTCAGGCTTTTTATGTACAGAAAATTACGTTTTGTGTACTTGCTGTTTTTTAGGGGGGTGGAGGGAGTTGAAAAATAAAAGTCAATGAAGGTACAAACACAATCCAGTTAAGGAATCCTAAAAAAACAAAGTATTATTTAAAATAAAAATAACAAGTGTCACAAGAAATTTGGTTTATGTGGTTAACCTTACGGAGGATATAAAAGCAGGGCTTTAACTGCTACCATACACAAAAATTAATTGCGGATGGATTAAGAACTTGAATGTTAACTTTAAAAAATAAATAAAGGACTACAAAGACAAACAAACAACAAAAAACAAGACAGGACTTGATAGCCAAACAGAGATGGGAGAAACCCTGAAAGTATGACCCCTGGACACCATTTCAGCTCAGTAATGAAGTCACTCCTGAGGTTCACCCTTCAGGCAAAGATTGGACAGGCCTATCAAATAAGACTTAAAAGTTGAGAAAAGGAGGAAAACTCTGGGTATTTTAAATAATATACTATGGTTATGAAAATGGCGGTTCTCTCCTGTAATTGGGGTTTTTTTTTTTTTTTTTTTAATTGTTGAGGGCCAATCATCCATTTACTTAGTGACACTTCCAAATTATTTCTGCAAAGCTTGTATTCCTTGTCATGTCTGGCCACGGAAGTTTCTGTTCTGTTATCTCAATGGTGAGTTCATGATCTCACAGTGATTTCTTTAAATGCTTGTACCCAAAAAGAAAAAATAATACTCTCCCAGTCTTTGCAGATTGGCTCCGAACTGGGACATCCTTTCAATGCTAACACAGACTGCCTAAAACTCTGCCTTGGCATTCGCTTCCTGTTTGCATGGAGCCCAAAGATCAGCCAGAGGTGCAAGCCTAAGGCCTTGTCAGTATTTTTTTTTTTTATGAGCATGTCTCCATCCTTAGGCATGCACATTACACTTCAGATTCCTCAGTATGTATGGTAGCCCTTCACAGTCCTTATTCCACCAACAATCTTCCTCCCAGACTTCTTTTTTTCCAAGGTTTTGGATCTCTGTTTTCTCTGTCCTCCATCCTTTGACCCAGAAGGGAGGACCATTTCTTGGAGCTTTGTACTCCTCAATTTCCATCATACATTTGTTGTTGTGTGCTGTTGAGTCAATTCCAACTCATAACTGACCCTACAGGACAGAGTAGAACTTTGGTCTGTGCCACCTTGAATGTGTGCTCTCTAGGTACATTTTTCCTCCAACCACTCTGAATCTGCTACCAGCGGATATGTGAGTGAGGAAATCAAATTCTATCTCTGGCGGCAGTGTCACAGGTCACTATGTAGGCTCAGGCTAACCATGACTGTCTTCTGCCCCAGGCAAGGGCCTTCATCCTTCAAAGGAAATGATGACATGTGGGCACTGGCAGACATTATATTTTGAATCAACACAGGGGTCTGGCTGAGGGTCAATAGGCCAGGTGGCTAGGTAAAGGCCGAGTAGGTGGGGCTAAGGTTTCTTTCCCAATCACCATGGAGACAGCCACAGGAAGGCTGGGTGGAACTTCTGATGGGACATGTCACAAACACTGAGCCAAGAGGAGAGGTCCGGTCTAACTGGCCAGTTCAGCAGAGTCCTCCATTTTGTCCATGGACACTCAATGGCCTCTTCTGGTTTGGCCACAGGAATTGAGCACATCAGGGAATATCTTCACAGGTGGAAACCCCTGATGTGGACAGGTTCAAGACACTGGGAGAGCAGGCCAGGTACCTGCACTCTACTTACTTGATGTCAGTAGACATGGTGACCTCGATTAGCATCTATGGTCTCTCTCTGGATGTGTTCATTTGGAGAAATCTCTTCATTCTACCCCTGAGAAACATCATGAGTGCCTGAGAGAGAGAATGGAGACGAAAGGGGGGAAGTCTTTTGGCTGTACCGGTTCCCCATGGCCAGAGAATATGAGGTAGTCTATCGGGATGGTCTTAGATACTGATGATTGACATGGGAAATACACCACGGGTAGACCCTGGCCAGGTGGAGCTTGTGGGCAGATGCAAGCCCCTCTGGCGACTACTAATTCTGCTGATACGTAGTACGGTGGAAAACCCCGCCAAGTGGAAAGGGTAGATAAGATTGACCTATACCAGCCAGGGGCCTCTCCTGAGACTAAAGATCCCAACCTGGTCTCAACCTCATCACCTCAGCACACACTATGTCTGCACATATAATTCTGCCTTTATCTCTGAATGTTTTATGCTAGTAGGAAAAAAAGCATGCCACTCAGCCAAAGGTAGTTCCGAGAAAATGAAGTGAAACTGCCATTTTCAAATGTTTGCTCTGTACGTGTCCCCTGCCTCTGGTGGAACAGGGTGTAGCTGGCCTCCGAAGACAAGGCCGAAACCCTGGCAGCCAGGGCCCCAGCAGTCCAGAGGCTTCTGGACGTGGGGATGTGGATGACCTGTTTGCCACATACAGGAGGGAGTCTTGGGCCCTAGACTGGCTCACCATTCAATTCTACGTAGCCCAGTAAGGTCACTGGCCCTTGGCTGGTGCCTCATTGAATGTGTGCTCTCTAGCGATATTTCTCCTCCTGTCATGATCATTCTGCCACCAGGGGATATGTGAATGTCAAAGTCACCGTCTATCACTGGCAGCAGTGTCACAAGTCACTAGAGATCGAGGCACAAGCTGACCTTAGCTGTCTCTGTCCCAGGAAAGGGCCCGAACCCTTTATTCCAGACGGTGACACCTCTGCCCTGGTGGACATTAATTCTGACAACACAGAGCACGGGGTGAGGGTCAGCAGGCCATGCAGGCTAAGTGAACATCGGGTGGGCGAAGCTAAGGCTTGTTTGCTATCACCAAGGAGACAAGCCTCAGAAGAGTGGGAGGAGCTTCTGATGGGCTAGCTGACAACTACTGAGCCAACGGTAGAGATCTGGCCCACCTGGCGGATGATACAGGGCCCTCCATTGTCACCTGTGACACAGTGGCCACCTCTGGCTGTGGCCAAAGGATTTCACCACACCCTGGGAAAGGCAGTTCAGGCAGATGGGAGCCCCTGATGTGGACAGGTTCAGGGCATTGGCAGAGCATACCAGGTACCTGTTTTCCACTTTTCTGAGAGTATCAGTAGGCAAGGCATCCCCACTCAGCTTCTCTTACCTCTCTCTGTCTCTCTCTGGATGTGTTAATTCTGGGAACTCTCTTTATTCTACCCCTGAGACACATCACAGCTTGGAGTGCCTGAAAGAGTGCCTAGAGACAAAAGACCAAAGGGGGAAGGCCTCTGGCTGTACTGCTTGCTCATGGGCAGAGAAAGGCAGATAGTCTATCTGGAAAGTCTAAATAGTAGTGATTGATGAGGGAGCTACACCACGGGCGGACCCTGGCCAGGTGAAGCTTGCTCACAGGTGGAAGCCTCTCCGGAGACTACTTATTCCAATGACAGCTTGTATGGAAACACCCAGGCAAGTGGAAGGGGCAGAAAACATTAATACATACCTTCCAGACACCTATCCTGGGTCAGAAGATCCCACCCTGACCTCCATCTTGTCATCTTCTCAGCACACACCTCCATGCACACATCAAATCCGCCTTTCGCCATGAACACCTTCACCTGCTAGGAAACACTTCAGCGACTCAGTCAAAGGAGATTACAGGCAAAGTCATGCAAAACGAGCATTTTCAAAATTGTGCCATCTGCTCGTCCACAGCCTCCGGTGGCACACTGCATATGCATCAGGTTTGCCAGGACAATGCCGAAATCCTGGCAGCCAGGGTCCCAGTAGTCCAGAGTCTATGGATGTGGGGATGTGGATGGCATGTTTGCAACCTACAACAGGGAGCCCTGGGCCCTAGTGAGGTTGAAACTTGAGCTCCACAATGTGTACTATCTTCCTTTGCCTTTGGCCTGTGTCGCCTCGAATGTGTGCTCTCTAGGTACATTTCTTCTTCAACCACTCTGAATCTGCTGCCAGTGGATATGTGAGTGTGGAAATCAGTATCACTAGCAGCAGTGTCACAGGTCACTAGGTATCTAGGCTCAGGCTGACCTTGGCTGTCTTCTGCCCCAGGAAAGATCCCTAATCGTTCAAACTAAATGAAGACACATGGGCACTGGCTGTCATCATTTTTTTCATCAACACAGGGGCTGGGTGAGGGTCAACAGGCCAGGTGACCAGGTGAAGGCCGAGTGGGTGGGGCTACAGTTTGTTTCCAATCACCATGGAGGCAGCCACAGAAAGTCTGGGTGGAACTTCTGATAGGACGCCACACGAACACTGAGCCAGTAAGAGAGGTGCGGCCTAACTGGCCAGTTCAGAAGAGTCCTATGTTTTGTCCATGGACGCTCAACGGCCTCTCCTGGCTTTGGCCACAGGAATTGAACATACCCAGGGAATATCTTCACAGGTGCTACCCCTGGATGTGAACAGGTTGAACATACTGGGAGAGCAGGCTAGGTCCCTGTGTTCCACCTACTTGAGGATATCAGTAGGCAAGGTGACCTCACTCAGCATTTATGGTCCCTCTCTGGATGTGTTCATTCATAGATATCTCTTTATTCTAACCCTGAGAAACATCACAAGTGCCTGAGGGAGAATCTGGAGATGAAAGGGTGAAGACTTCTGGCTGTACCAGTTCCCCATAAGCAGAGAATATCAGATAGACTATCTGGATGATCTTAGAAACTTTTTATTGACATGGGAAACCATCAGAGATACGTGAGTGTTGAAATCAACATCTATCACTGGTGACAGTGTCACAGGTAACCAGGTATTTAGGCTCAGGCTGACCTTGGCTGTCTTCTGTCCCAGGAAGGGACATTTCAAAGGAAATGATGACACTTGGGCACTGGCGGACATTACTTTTTTCAATCAACACAGGGGTCACCGTGAGGGTCAGCAGGCCAGGTGAAGGTCAAGTAAAAATAAAATAATATTTTAGGTGGGGCTAAAGCTTCTTTCCCAATCACCATGGAGACAGCCACGGCAGACTGGGCAGAACTTCTGTTGGGACTGGTCACAAACACTGAGCCAGTAAGAGAGGTCCACCTTAACTAGCCAGTTCCTTAGAGTCCTCCATTTTGTCCATCGATACTCCATGGCCTCTTCTGGCTTTTGCCACAGGAATTGAGTACACCCAGGGAATATCTTTACTTCTGGCAACCCCTGATGTGGACACTTTCAAGACACTGAGAGAGCAGGCAAAGTACCTCTTTTACACTTAGTTGAGGATATAGGGTCGCTATGAGTCAGAATTGACTCGACGGCACTGGGTTTTGTTTTTTTTTTTTTCAGGATATCAGTAGGCAAGGTGGCCTTATTTAGCATCTATGGTCCCTCTCTGTACGTGATCCCTTGGAGAGTTCTCTTCATTCTACCCTTGAGACACATCACAAGTATGAGGGGCCTGAGAGCCTGGAGATGATAGGGGGAAGGCTTCTGGCTGTACTGGTTCCCCATGGGCAGAGAATAGCAGTTAGCCTATCTGGATGGTTTCATATACTGTTGACCTACATGGGAAAGTCACCACTGGTGGACCTGGCCAGGTGGAGCTTGTGGGCAGATGCAACCTCTCTGGCGACTAATAATTCCGCTGATCCTTTGTATGGTGAAAAACCCCCTGCCAAGTGGGATGGGCAGAGAACATTGACCCACACCTGCCAGGAGCCTCTCCTGGAACTAAAGGTCCCAACCTGGTCTCAACCTTGTCACCCTCTCAGCACACACCTTGCATGCACACATAATTCTGCCTTTCTCCATCAGTGCCTTATCCTACTAGGAAAAACAGCATGCCACTCAGTCAAAGGCGGTACAGCCCAAATGAAGTGAAACTGCCATTTTCCAATTTTTGCTCCCGACAGGTCCACTGCCTCTGGTGGAACACTGTGTATGTGGCCTTCCTCCAAGGACAAGGCCGAAATCCTGGTAGCCAGGGCCCTAGCAGTCCAGCGGTTTGCCACATAAAGGAGGGATCCTTGGCCCTTGACTGGGTCGTCATTCATCTCCACGATGTCCACTAGTGGCCCTGGCCTTTGGCCGATGCGTCACTGAACATGTGCTCCCTAGCGATATTTCTCTACCCGTCACTATCATTCTGCCACCAGGGGATATGTAATTGTGGAAGTCACCATCTATCACTGGCAGCAGTGTCACAAGTCACTATAGATCTAGGCATAAGCTGACCTTAGCTGTCTTCTGCCCCAAGCAAGGGCCTGAATCCTTTATCCCAGATGGTGACACCTGGGCCATGGCGGACACTAATCTTTATCAAAACAGAGGGCTGGGTGATGGTCGGCAGGCCAAGTGAAGGCCGGGTTGGCGTGGCTAAGGCTTGTTCACCATCACCATGCAGACAGCAACTGGAAGAGCGGGCGCAGCTTCTGAGGGGCTGGGTAACATGTACTGAGCCAATGGGAGAGATCTGGCCCACCTGGCCAATGACATACGGCCCTCCTTTGTGAGCTATGACACTTAGTGGCTACCTCTGGCTGTGGCCACACGATTTCAGCACAACCTGGTAAAGGTTATGCAGGCAGATGGGAGCCTCTTGTGCAGAGAGGTTCAGGGCATTGGGAGAGTAGGCCAGGTATCTGTTTTCCACTTTCCTGAGGATATCAGTAGGCAAGGTATTCCCACTCAGCATCTCTTGCCTCTCTCTGTCTCTGTATGTGTTCATCCTCCAAAATCTCTTCATTCTACCTCAGAGACACATCACAACTTGGAGTGTCTGAGAGACTAGAGATGAAAGGGTGGAGGCCTCTGGCTATATTGCTTGCCTATGGGCAGAGAAGAGCAGGTAGTCTGTGTAGAAGGTCTTGATTACTGAGAGGAGCTACACCACAGGCAGACCCTGGCCTGGTGAAGCTTGCAGGCAGATGGAAGCTTTTGTGGAGAGTACTAAATTTGGCTGACACATGGTATGGAAAAACTCGGCCAAGGGGAATGGGCAGAAAACATTGACACATACCTGCCAGAGGCCTAGCTTGGGTCTGTAGATCCCACTCTGGTCTCCACCTTGTCTGTACACATCAAATCCTCCTTTCTCCATGAATGCCTTCTCCTGCTAGGAAACACAGCATGGCAAACTCCACCAAGGAGAGTACAGGAAAAGACAACTGAAACTTCCATTTTCCACATTTTGCCGTCTGCTGGTCCACAGCCTCCAGTGATTCACTGCACATGTGTCAGGTCTCCTAAGACAAGGCCGAAATCCTGGCAGCCAGGGCACCGGTATTCCAGTGTGTGCGGATGTGGGGATATGGATGACCTGGTTGCCATGTACAGGAGGGTGCCCTGGGCCCTAGACGGGCTCCCACTTGAGCTCCATGATGTCTGCTATTTTTCATGACCTTTGGCCCTTGCCCCCGTGACTATGTGCTCTCTAGCTCCATTTCTCCTCCAACCACTCTGAATCTGCCACCAGGGGATATGTGAACATGGAAATCAACACCTATCAGTGGCGGCAGTGTCACAGGTCACTAGGTATCTAGACTCAGGGTGACCTTGGCTGTCTTCTGCCCCAGGAAAGGGCCCTAAGCCTTCAAAGGAAATGATGACACTTGGGCACTAGTGGACATTATTTTTTTCATCAACACAGGGGTCTTTGTGAGGGTCAACAAGCCAGGTATTCCAGGTCAAGGACAAGTGGGCGGGGCTAAGGCTTCTTTCCCTATCCCCATGGAGACAGCCACTGGAAGACAGGGTGGAAATTCTGATGAGATGGGTCACAAACACTGAGCCAATAGGAGATGTCCACCCTAACTGGCCAATTCCGCAGAGTCCTCCATTTTGTCCACTGACACTCAACTGTCTCTTCTGGCATTCACCTCGGAAATTGAGCACACCCAGGGAATATCCTTACATGTGACAAACCCTGATGTGGACAGGTTCAAGACACTGGGAAGGTAGGCCAAGTGCCTTTTTTCCACTTACTTGAGGATATCAGTGGGCAAGGTGTCCTTATTCAGCATCTATGGTCCCTCTCTGTATGCATTCCTTCAGAGAGTTCTCTTCATTCCACCCCTGAGAAACATCACAAGTACCAGTGCTTCACAGAGAGCCTGGAGACGATAGGGGGAAGGCTTCTGGCTGTACTGGTTCCCCGTGGGCAGAGAATAGCAGGTAGTCTATCTGTATGGTCTTAGATACTATTGACTTACATAGGAAATTCACCACGGGCGAACCCTGGCCAGGTGGAGCTTGTGGGCAGATGCAAGCCTCTTCGGTGACTAGTAATTCCGCTGATCCTTTGTATGGCAAAAAAAAAAACCCTGCCAAGTGGAATGGGCAGATAACATTGACCTATACCTGCCAGGAATATCTCCTGGGACTAAAGATGCCAACCTGGTCTCATCCTTATCGCCTTACAAGCACAGACCTTGCCTGCACATATAATTCTGCCTTTCTCCGTGAATGCCTTATCCTGCTAGGAAAAATAACATGCCACTCAGTTAAAGGCAGTACCGCCCAAATGAAGTGACACTGCCATTTTCCGATTTTTGTTCCCGACAGGACCACTGCCTCCGGTGGAACACTGCTTATGTGTCTGCCCTCTGAAGACAAGGCTGAAATCCTGGCAGCCAGGGAGCCAACAGTCCAGTGGTTTCTGGATATGGGGAAATGGATGACCTGTTTGCCACATACAGGAGGGAGCCTTGGGCACTAGACTGGCTCGCCATTCAGCTCCACGACGTCCACTACTGGCCCTGGACTCTGTCTGGTGCCTCCGTGAATGTGTGCTCTCTAGCCATATTTCCCGTCCCGTCACTATCATTCTGCCACCAGGGGATATGTGATCGTGGAAATCACCATTTATCACTGGTAGCAGTGTCACAAGTCACTAGAGTTCTAGGCACAAACTGACCTTGGCTGTCTTCTGCCCCAGGCAAGGGCGTGAATCCTTTATCCCAGATGGTGACACCTGGGCCGTGGTGGACATTAATTTTTATCAACACTGAGGTCTGGACCAGGTCAGCATGCCAGGTGAAGGATGGGTGTGCGGGAATAAAGCTTGTTCACCATCACCATGTTTCCAGCCCCCGGAAGAGTGGGTACAGCTTCTGAGGCGCCAGGTCAGAAGTACCAAGCCAATGGGAGAGATCTGGCCCACCTGACCTATGACATAGGGCCCTCCATTGTGACCTATGACACTTAGTGGCCACCTCTGGCTGTGGCCACATGATTTTAGTACAACCTGGGAAAAGCTAAGCAGGCAGATGGGAGCCCCTGGTGCAGAGAGGTTCAGGGAACTGGGGGAGCACGCCAGGTACCCGTTTTCCACTTTCCTGAGCATATCAGTAGGAAGGCATCCCCACTCACCATCTCTTGCCTCTCTCTCTCTCTCTCTGAGTTCATTGTACAAAAGCTCTTCATTCTACCCCTGAGACACATCACAACTTGGAGTGCCTGAGAGACTAGAGATGAAAGGATGGAGGCCTCTGGCTGTACTGCTTGCCCACGGGCAGAGAAGAGCAGGTAGTCTGTGTAGAAGGTCTTGATAGTAGTGATTGTTGAGGGGAGCTACACCACAGGCAGACCCTGGCCTGGTGAAGCTTGCAGGCAGATGGAAGCCTTTGCGGAGAATACTAATTTGGCTGAGACATGGTATGGGAAAACCAGGCCTAGAGGAATGGACAGAAAACACTGAAACATACCTGCCAGAAGCCTAGCCTGGGTATGAAAATCCCATCCTAGTCTCTACGCTGTCATCGTCTCAGCACATACCTTGCCTGCACACATCAGATCTGCCTTTCTCCATGAATGCCTTCTCCTGCTAGGAAAAACAGCACGTCACTCAACCAAAGGAGAGCACAGGCAAAGTCAACTGAAGCCCCCATTTTCAAGATTTTACCCTCTGCTGGTCCAAAGCCGCTGGTGGCACACTGCATGTGCGTCACTTCTCCGAAGAGAAGGCCGAAATCCAGGCATCCAGGGCCTCAGCAGTCCAGAGTCTGTGGATGTGGGCATATGGATCACCTGCTTGCCACGTACAGGAGGGAGGTCTGGGCCCTAGACCGGCTCTGCTTGAGCTCCACAACGTCAGATATTTTTCCTGAACTTTTGCCCGTGCCCCCGTGAGTGTGTGATCTCTAGCTACACTTCTCCTCCGACCACTCTGAATCTGCCACCTGCAGATAGGTGAGCATGGAAATCAACATCTATCACTGGTGGCAGTGTCACAGGTCACAAGGTGTCTAGGCTCAGGCTGACTTTGGCTGTCTTCTGCCCCAGGCAAGGGCTCTGATCCTTCCAAGGAAATGAGGACACGTGGTCACTGGTCGACATCCTTTCTTTCATCCACACAGCATTCTGGGTGAGGGTCAAGAGGCCAGGTAGGCCAGGCGAAGGTCCACTGCAGGAGCTAAGGTTTGTTTCCCAATCACCGTGGTGGCAGCTACCGGAAGACTGGGTGGAACTTCTGATGGGACAGGTCACAAACACTGAGCCAATAGGAGAATTCTGGTCTAACTGGCCAGTTCTGCAGAGTCCTCCATTTTGTCCATGGACACTCAACCGCCTTTTTCTGGCTTTGGCCACAGGAATTAAGCACACCCAGGGAATATCTTTAAGACAGGTAGCAAAGGCCCTGAGATCGGAGGGTGACTCTTTGAGAAATAGCAAAGAGGCTACTGTGGTTATAAGACAGGGATCAAAGGCCTGAGAATAGAGAGTACCTGTTTGAGAAATAACGAAGAGACTAGTGTAGTTAGAGGAGAAGCAAGTAAAAGAGAAATAGACTGTATTCTAAGAGAGAAAATAGGGGGATGAGTGTGGAACCTAGAGACTTTGTAAGAGAAGGAGCAGAAGGGCCCCCTTCTGACTTTCAGAAGCAGCTGGAGAAAACCAGACCCAGGGACATGCGCAGAACATACACGTGTGACCTTCCACCAGGGGCAGTGAGGGGCTACAGCCCCAGCCAGGGAATCGAACCCAGAGAGCGAGAGACTGCACAGGTGTGACACCCCATAATAAGTCCTACTACGCATCCCAGAGGCCTACAGGACAGGAGCCATCTGGGAAAGCTGCTGCGGCTGCACCTTAGTTAACATAACCCTGGCCTGAGCCTATGAATAAACATGGATCTTTTCCTGCCCAAGAACTTTGAAAAACTCGGGCCTGTCTTTTGTTCTGTGAGATGAGGGTAAGCCTTGCTCTAGGCTCTCCTTGTCTCCGCCTGCGAGACTCTTCAAAAATGCTTTGCTGTTGTGGAAAACTACGTGCCTTACCTGCTCATTCTTGACCAGTCAGGGGCAAGAACCTTATTCCAGCAACAATTTTGGTGAGCCAGGAGGCACAAAGGGATCCTTTGCATCCCGTTCCTGGACCCAAGGCAGTGGAGAGGAGAATTCCCTGACCCTGGCGGTGAACGAAGCAGCTGCTGAGACTGATTTATTCTTGCGTTTCTCCGCCAGGTAAGGACTTCTCCCCTTTACTCCTCACGGCCCGACCTTAGTTTCATATTCCTCCCGAGCAAACTTCCTGTTGTTGCGTCTGTTTCTCCTTAGAAATGTGAAGTGCAATGATGAGGAGTCAAAAGAAATCCAAGTGGCAGATGAGTCGCTCACGCGGGTAAGGCCACCTGGGAGTCCTCCATGGACGGGTGTCTCATACTGTGGGGGCTGGAGGCACTAGTGAAGGGTGAAGCATCCCCAGAGCGATGGGCCTAAACTGACCCTAGGGACCAAGGGACACCTTCTAAAGGGTCTCCAGTGCGACAGGTCATTTGACCCTAGGGACCAAGAGATACCTTAAACCTTAGGGACCAGGGATCTTCCCATCAGAAATTACTACAGAAAGGTCCCATCAGAAATTACTACAGAAAGGTCTCAGGATTGTCCCCAGTGAGATGGGTCATTTGACCCTAGAGACCAAGGGACACAGTCCACCGAGCATCCCCAGAGTGACGGGGTTTCAAGCCCTAGGAACCAAGGGATGCCTTCTGTTTGACCCCAGGGAGTAGAGAATTTCTGACCTGTTGGTAGTGCACTCTTGGCAGGAACTGCAGCCTGCCCCTTTTCCTCTCTTTGCTCTCCTCTCAAGCTGGCCTTTTGTCCAGCCACTTGTTCCAGCCGTCTTTTTGTGCGTCTGGATATTGTCTGCCTCTAGATGGTACACCGTGTTTCTGGGGGAATGGATGTAGAGGTCTCTGTTTAGATGGAGAGATTGAAGCCCCTCTCTTCCGTATTGGGGTTAAGAGGTATCTGGAAAATCAAAGTGGAGATGCAGATATGCCTAGTAATGTGTTAGGCCTCACTAAGCCATTTCTGACTTGTCTAGTCCAAGCTTTCTCTGTTTGTCTTATATGTGACCGGGGCTCTATGGGAGATTGAGGCTGTGAGGTTGTCTCACTCGCCTCTGTGTCTTATGTGTAATGTGTGTGTTGTGTAGAAACTAATTGGTGAAGAGAAATTCAGGTTGAATTGGAGCATGCTTGTAGAGACTCCTGAGAATTTACTGACTGGGCTGTTTACTGAGCAACTGGTCATCTTTTGCTGTAGGTGGTTTGAAGAAAAAAGGTAATTTCGTCTTAAAGGGAAAGTAGTTTCAGAACAGCAGAAGAGAAAGAAATTGTTGTCTTTTGCCTTTCAAAATGTCTGGAATTGGGATTACTCCCTCCAGCTTCCAGTCTCCCTAGCTACCAATTGGATTCGTTTACAAAATTGCTAAAGGGCTTTGGTATTTACTGGGTAGATAGCCTTTCAAAATGCCTCTATATGTAAATGAATCCGAATGGGCTCATCTTGTCTTCTACCTTGAGTTAAAAGGTATGTAGGGTGGGGCAATATCAGTCCTCGTTAGCCCCCAGCCCTCAGCTGCCAAGGCCACAGTGGAACATGTCTGAAATGGCCTGGAGAAATGTTAATTGGTCAGTTATGCAGGAACCTTGTGGTTTCCAAAGCCACTTGATAAAATTAAATTGGAAAATATGAGAAATAGTAAAAGTCGAATGAAAATTTGGAATATTTAAAGAAACTTTATTTCAATTAGTTATGTTTTATCTTTTAGGTAACTTATTGATGTTAAATTGAATCTGCTTCTAAGACATAGGTTCAGTCTGTCATTAGAATAAGATTCCTGAGTCAGAAACCAAGCCATATGGCTTTAAGAAAAAACTAAGGTTTTTTAAGATCTTTGGGTTAAATAACTATTGTTTCTTGGTAACTTACGATAAACTCCTGACAAGTTTGAAAGCCACAAAACTTTTCATAAAGAAAAAGTGCTAAAAAGGTTTATTTAATATGATATAAATTACATGGAACATGTTTTTAAAGTTGTAAGAAGTGCCTGATTTTTTCTTTTTGGGTTGTTGCTAACTTCGTTGATTTATCTTTGGAGTCTAACACCATTAAAATGTTTGAATGGAGAATTCACATCATTTACCTATGAAGTGATTTTTGTTGCCGTTCAGGTATTTAGAGCCTTAACGGTCTTGGTATATTCTTGATATATCCTGACTGCATGGTGTTGTGTCTCAATATTATGCGTTACATGTGAAGTTCTTTAAAAATATGGTTAATGGTTTGTAACTGATTTCTGTCAGGTCTTTCATCATCAAGGATTATGTATTACCAATTAATCATGCCTATATTAAGTTTTTGTCAGCTACAGATAAGTTTTTACTTTACTGATTTCCTGAAAACACTTGACCAAAATATCTAAAGGGCACTATGGGTTTTATGTGAGAATACCCCTGATGCTTTAAGGTCCGACTTTCTGGAGATAAGAAACCATATTCTTCTTTTTTCCTAAATTATCTAACTAGTGGGTTTAAATATTGTAACTCTTGAATTAAAAGTTCTTGTTGACAAACTTAACAAAGTTGTGGATATCATGACCAGAAAGGTGTCTGAAATTTGCGCCATGATTTTACAAATTAGAATAGCAATCTTAGGCTTGGCAGAATGCTGAGGCACATGAAAAACAGTTATTGATGCTGCTCATGTGTGAACAAACACCTCAGGAAATTTGCTTCCTTGGTTCAAAAGCCTTAGAGTCAAGGTTTTGAAACAAGCTGCTCAGCCATATTTTGAACCGTACCTGAGCCATTTTTTCTCTTCTTTCTTCCTTCTCTTCTTTCCCTCCCCCAGCCCATCCTTGCCTCCAAGTAAGATCCTGATGTTAGCTCCCCAAATGGTTAAGTGTTAACCAATGTTTCCTCTAAGACTGTGGGAAAAAAGTGATATTGATCTAAGCCTGTCAAATAAGATGAAGGATGGCACCAGGTACCCCCTGAGCTGATGGGATAATGGCAGGAAAAGATCAACACGTTTGAGATAGGACCACCAAAACCAAACAAGAAAAAGAGCGCACATTCCACAAGTCCCTAAAACTTATGGCCCCTTTTCCCTTAAAAACCCGAACCCATCGGTAGTCTGGTGAGACAGACGACTTTAGGAGGAGATCATTCCCCTCTGTCTCCATACACCGGTATATCTAATAAAGCTCTTGCTACCCACCTCACCCCGTCTCAAGAACTGGCTCTCTGCGGCAGGCGGCTCTAACTCGTGAACTTGCAGTAACAGCTTCAGTGGTGAATTCAGACAATTAGCCTAATGTTAGTGTTTCTGTTCTACCCCCTGATTTGCTGTAAGGTGCCTGAGATCTTAAAAACAGATAGTATTGAATATTTTTAATCGAAGATTCTATAACAAGATCATGCCATGAAAGACTTGTACGTAATTCTCTTAGAATCCAGATTTCTGACTTTCATAGAAGTTGGGGCAACCCACACAGGCCATAGCCTTTGGGTATCCTTTTATAAACAATTGCCCAGATAAACTAGCAAGACGATTTTGCTCTGGGCAATGTGCTTTTTTTTGAAGAATTCAGTCTGTTTTGAAAAACTGACTCCAAAGATTAGACTGAGTTATGTTTCGGGTAAATATACACAAAATTATGTATCTTAAACCAGATTCTCAGAGATCAACCTCATGGCTCAGACTTCATCTTGTCTTAGATTCCAGTTCTGCTTCTGAATAAGTGACCCCTGACTGTTAATAGGTAAACCAAAGAGGGACAGCTTGCCCTCAGTGAGAATGCTTAGTATATTTTAGATGGATTAACTGAAGGCCTCCAACAAGAAAAGCCAATGATGAAAACTTAGTTGTCACATGTAAGTTTTTCTGTATTTTCTGTTTTCTCTGGACAAACTTTGTGTGTTAAAGGTAATTTTAAGTTTATCATCCTTTGTAAAACAAGAGTCAGAAGAAAGCCCATTGGTCCAACACTCAGGGTATGGTTGGTAACTTTAATTCCTATTTATGGTATATTTAAATAGGAGACATCTTTAAGAAATTTATGGAAAAAAAAAAAAAGATTAGAGAGTGTGTAGAAGACCCTGAGAGATTTAAGGATGAGTTCATGAAATGCAGCTTGAATTTTAATCTGACCTAGAGAGATGTGATGGTCATTTTAACTCACTGTTGTAGTATGGATGAAGAGACTAAGATCCTGACTAAGGCTAGAGAACAGACAGACGGTGGTAACTGTCCACAACCAACACATGTTATTTTCAGACTGGGAGGAGAAACAGTCCCCAGTGCGGAGCCAAATTGGGATTACAATAGAGATGGTAAAAAAAAAAAGCCAATTATTTAGTTCCATGTGTAATAGGCAAGATTTAGAAGTGTATAGCCAAGCCTGTTAATTATAATAGGGTAAAAGAAATTACCCAGACAGAAGAGAACTCAGCAGGCTGATTGAGGCTTTGAAGAAATAGTCTGACCCTGAGTGTCCAAAAGAAAAGACTTTGCTAACTATGATTAAAAAGAAACAGCGGAAGATAGAGGCAGGACCCCAGATGCCACTCTCATGACTGGTTGAGGAAGCCTGTAAGGTCTTTAAGAGCAGGGAACTGGAAGCAGAAGATAAAATGAGGAAAAAGCCCCGAATGTTGGCAATAGCACGTCAGGACCCACCTCGAGGTAACCCAACAGGATCTTAAAGATGACGGCCTCCACAAGAATTTCTTCATCGGCTGGTGAGTATCAAGCCAGACCAATGTGGGTATTGAAAAAAGGAGAGGCCATTAAGGTGGATTGCCCTGAGTGTTCTATAACAGGGTGCCCAGTTGACTTCCACCAGAAGCCAGTACAGGCAGGCCCACAGTGCCTGATGTCCCTCTTGGAAGAGGAGGAAGAGTAGCCCTATTGACAAGGCCCAGAAGTCCACTCAGCTCCCGGCCACAAGACCATCACTATTTCCACAACAGAGCCTTGGGTTACTCTTGACATGGGAGGTAAGGAGAGTGAATTTTTGCTAGACACGAAAGCTACCTTCTCTGTTTTAACCCAAAATCCAGTCATGACTGTATAGTCATTGGTGTTGACAGGAAGCCTAAGGTAAATAACTTTACTTTTCCCTTTCCTGGGGTGGGCCAAAGAATGTAAAAAACAACAGGGGGAGGTCAAGATACTTGGTGGGCAGTGTAAAAACATTCCCCTTTATTACTTGGTTTCTACTCTTTTGGGGCCCACCTCCTAGATACCCCAGAATTAAACTTAAAAGTGTGCCAAACTTTGAACCCTGCCACCTTTTTATACAATCGTCAGCCAGACTGGTATTATTGAGACAAGAGCTTTACCACCAGAAATATCGGCCCAAAAAGCTAACTGCCCTGGTGCGTGCCCTAAGAGAAAAGAAGGGTTTTTTTCTTAGGATGAGACAGGATGGATGAAGAATGGTGAGGGAGTATATGTTCCTGAGTACTTATTATGGAAAATAGTAAAAGCGTTCCATGATGCCACACACTATGGCAGGGATGCCCTCCTAAGACTATTGTCTAATGTATAAAAAGAAAAGGGCTATTAAAACAAATAGTTCCCCGATTTAGACCACCAAGGTCTTTCCATGACAGAAGCCACCGTAGTGTCTACAGCCTTAACGGGGGGAATAATATTATTATTCCCTGCCTGTTTAAGCTTTTAGTCAGGCCAAGATCCTGGTCATGCAAGGCTACCAACTGATTCCCTAAGATGGGGTACTGATAGTAACTTAGATCAGGTAGTGAAAGACTTCTGCTCCGTTAGGAAAAACAATGCCCAGTCCAGCATGTAGAAGTTACAGAAGCAGAGACCTTCATCCACATTCCCATAAAGATTTATGGGGTTGAATCTCTCGGGGGAGTAAGACAAGTGAGCAAAGGCCTGAGATTAGAGGGTGCCTGTTTGAGAAATAGTGAAGAGACTGGTGTGCTTAGAGGAGAAGCAAGTAAAAGAGAAATACACTATATTATAAGAGAGGTAATAGGGGGATGAGTGTGGAACCCAGAGACTTCGTAAGACAAAGAACAGAGGGGCCCACAAATCTGCCAAGTAACAAGAAATAGGCCAGGGCGCAAAAACAGAGCCATTCGCCAGAGCATTGGGGTAGGCAGGGTATCTAAAAACAGCTCACAAAATTCCTTAAAGTTGCTTTTCAGAAAAAGCTGCAGAAAACCAGGCACAAGGACATGCACAAAACATCCACCTGTGAATGCTGTGAGACCTTCCGACAGCGGCAATGAGGGGCTACAGACCCAGACAGGGAATAGAATCCAGAGAGCAGGAAACTGCCCAGGCGTGACATCCCATGATACATCCTGCTACGAATCCCAGCAGCGTCCAGGACAGAAGCCATCTTGGAAAGCTACTCGCCAAGCACCTTAGTTAACATATCCCCACCTATGCCAATAAGTAAACACAAACCTTATCCTGCCAAAGAACTTTAAAAACTCAGGCCCTTCTTTTATTCTGTGAGATGAGGGTAAACATTGCTCTAGGCCCTCCTAATCTCCAATTACAAGCATCTTCCAGAAAGATACATGCCTTACCTACTCATTCCTGACCAGTGAGAGGCAAGAACCTTATTCCAGTAACATCTTAATAGGTGGAAACCCCTGCTGTGGATAGGTTTGACACACCTGGAGAGCAGGCAGGTTCCTCTGTTCCACTTATGCTAGGACATCAGTAGGTAAGGCGCCCTTCCTCAGCATCTATGGCCTCTCTCTGTATGTGTTCATTCAGAGAAATCCCTTCATTCTAACCCTGAGACACATCACAAGTATGAGGGGCCTGAGAGAGAGCCTGGAGATGAAACAGGGGAGGCTTCTGGCTGTACCGCTTCCCCGTGGATAGGGAATAGCAGGTAGTCTCTCTGGAAGGTCTTAACTTCTGTTGACTGAAATGTGCAATACAGTAGGTTTGGAACCTGAACAGGTGGAGCTTGTGGGCAGATGCAACCTCTCCGGCGACAAATAATTCCGCTGCTGCCTTGTATAGTCTAAATCTCCCCCTGCCAAGTGGGATGGGCATAGAACATTGACCCACACCTGCCAGGGGGCTTCCTGGGACTAAACATCCCAACCTGGTCTCAACGTCGTCACCCTCTCAGCACACACCTTTCCTGTACACATAATCCTCCCTTTCTCCATCAGTGTCTTATCCTCCTAGGAAAAAAAGCATGCCGCTCAAAAAGGCCGATGCCAGGGAAATCGAGGAGACACTGCCATTTTCCAAATTTTTGCTGTCTATATACCCCCGCCTCCGGTAGAAAGCTGCGTATGTTGGCGGGCTGTGAAGGCAAGGTCAAAACCCTGGCAGCTCGGCTGTCCAATGGTTTATGGACGTGGGGACATGTATGACCTCTTTGCCACATACAGGAGGAATCCTTGGGCACTTCACTGGCTCGCAATTCAGCTCCACGACGTCCACTCCTGGCCCTGGCTTTTGGCTGGTGCCGCATTGAACGTGTGCTCCGCATCGACGTTTCTCCACCCGTCACTATCATTCTGCCACCAGGGAATATGTGAGTGTGAGAGTCACATTTGTCACTGGCAGCACTGTCCCAAGTCACTAGACTTTTACGTAACACTGACCTCGGCTGTCTTCTGCCCCAGGCAAGGTCCCGAATCCTTTATCCCAGATGCTGACACCTGGGCATTGGCGGACAGACATTTTTATCAACACAGAGGTCTGAGCGAGGGTTAGCAGGCCAGGTAGGTGAAGTGAAGGCCAGGTGGGCGGGGCTAAGGCTTCTTTGCCATCACCATGGAGACAGTCCCCCCACCGAAAAAGTGGGCGGAGCTTATGATGGGCCTGGTGACAAGACTGAGCCAATGGCAGAGATCTGGCCCGCCAGGCAGATGACACAGGGCCCTCCATTATGACCTATGACACCTAGTGGCCACAGGATTTGAGCACACCCTGGGAAAGCCTACGCAGGCACAGGGGAGCCCCTGGTGCGGACTGGTTCAGGGCATTGGCAGAGCAGGCCAGGTACCTCTTTCCCACTTTCCTGAGGATATCACTACGCAAGGCATCCCCACTCAGCATCTCTTGCCTCTCTCTCTCTGTCTCTCTCTGGATGTGTTCATTCTCTGAAATCTCTTCCTTCTCCCCCTGAGTCACTTCACAGCTTGGAGTGCCTGATAGAGTGCCTAGAGACCAAAGAGCAAAGGGGGAAGGCCTCTGGCTCTACTGCTTGCCCATGGGCAGACAAGATCTGGTAGTTTATCTGGAAGCTCTAGAGAGTAGTGACTGATGGGGTAGCTACATCACCGGCGGACCCTGGCCAGGTGAAGCTTGCTGACATGTGGCAGCCTCTCCGGAGACTACTAATTCCGCTGGTAACATTGTATGCAAATACCTGGCTGAGTGCGAAGGGCAGAAAACATTGACACATACCTGCCAGAGGCCTATCCTGGGTCTGAAGAGTCCACCCCGGTCTCCAGCGACTCATCATCTCAGCACACACTTTGCCTGCACACAGGGAATCCGCCTCTCTCCACGAATGCCTTCTCCTGCTAGGAAACACAGGATGGCACTCAGCCAAAGGAGAGCTCAGGCAAAGTCAACTGAAGCCCGCATTTTCAAGATTTTGCCCTCTGCTGGGCCACAGCCTCCGGTGGCACACTGCATGTGCGTCACTTCTCCGAAGACAAGGCCGAAATCCGGGCATCCAGGGCCCCAGCAGTCCAGAGGCTGCGCATGGCGGCATACGGATCACCTCTTTGCCACGTACAGGAGGGAGGCCTCGGCCCTAGACTGGCTCCGCTAGAGCTCCACGACCTCAGCTATTTTTCCCGACCTTTGGCCCGTGCCCTCGTGAGTGTGTGACCTCTAGTTACACTTCACCTCCGACCACTCTCGATCCGCCACCTGCGGCTACCTGAGCGTGGACATCAACATCTATCACTGTCTGCAGTGTCACAGGTCACTAGGTGTCTAGGCTCAGGCTGACCTTGGCTGTCTTCTGCCCAGGCAAGGAGCTTAATCCTTCAAAGGAAATGAGGACACGTGGTCACTGGCCGACATCCTTTCTTTCATCTACACAGCGGTCTAGATGAGGGTAAAGAGGCCAGGTGGGCCAGGTGAAGGCTGAGTGCAGGGCCTAAGGCTTCCTTCCCAATCACCATGGAGACAGCCACCGCAAGGCTGGCCGGAACTTCTGACGGGGACGGGTCACAAACTCTCAGCCAATAGGAGAGGTCCAGCCTAACCGGCCGGTTCCGCAGAGCCCTCCATTTTACCCATGGACACACAACGGCCCCTTCTGTCCTTGGCCACAAAATCGAGGGCACCCAGGGAATAACTTCACAGTAGGCAACCCCTGATGTGGACACGTTCGACATACTGGGACAGCAGGCAGGTACCTCTTTGCCACTTACGCTACGATATCAGTAGGCAAGGCGCCCTTCCTCAGCATCTATGGCCCCTCTTTGTATGTGTTCTTTTAAAGAAATCTCTTTTTGCTACCCCTGAGACACATCACAACTATGAGGGGCCTGAGAGGGAACCTGGAGATGAAACAGGGGAGGCTTCTGGCTGTACCGCTTCCCCGTGGCTAGAGAATAGCAGTTAGTCTCTCTGGAAGCTCTTAGCTTCTGTTGATCGACATGGGCAATACGGTAGGGGCGGACCCTGGCCAGGTGGAGCTTGTGGGCACACGCAACCTCTGGGGGAAGAATAATTCCGCTGCTGCTTTGTATGGTGTAAACCTCCCCACGCCAAGTGGGATGGGCACAGAACATTGACCCACACCTGCCAGGGGCCTTTCCTGGGACTAAAGATCCCAACCTGGTCTCAACCTTGTCACCTTCTCAGCACATACCTTTCCTGCACACATAATCCTGCCTTTCTCCGTCGGTGCCTCATCCTACTAGGAAAAAAGCATGCCGCTCAAAAAGGCCGATGCCAGAGAAATCGAGGAGACACTGCCATTTTCCACATTTTTGCTGTCTACATATCCCCGCCTCCGGCGGAAGGCTGCCTATGTGGCCGGGCTGCGAAGGCAAGGCCGAAATCCTGGCATCCCGGGCCCCAGCAATCCAGTGGTTTATGGACGTGGGCACCCGGATGACATGTTTCCCACATCCAAGAGGAATCCTTGGGCCCTTCACTGGCTCGCCATTCAGCTCCGCGACGTCCACTACTGGCCCTGGCCTTTGGCCGGTGCCCCATTGCGCGAGTGCTCCGGAGCGATGTTTCTCCACCCATCACTATCATTCTGCCACCAGGGGATATGTGAGTGTGGGAGTCACCATTTGTCTGTCACTGGCAGCAGTGTCACGAGTCACTAGACTTCCAGGTACCAGCTGACCTAGGCTGCCTTCTGCCCCAGGCAAGGTCCGGAATCCTTTATCCCAGATGCTGACACCTGGGCACTGGCCGACATTAATTGTTATCAACACAGAGGTCTGAGTGAGGGTCAGCAGGCCAGCTAGGTGAAGTCAAGGCCAGGTGGGCGGGACTAAGGCTCCTTTGCCATCACCATGGAGACAGTCCCACCACCGGAAGAGTAGGCGGAGCTTATGATGGGCCTGGTGACAAGACTGAGCCAATGGCAGAGATCTGGCCCGCCAGGCAGATGACACAGGGCCCTCCATTATGACCTATGACACCTAGTGGCCACAGGATTTGAGCACACCCTGGGAAAGCCTACGCAGGCACAGGGGAGCCCCTGGTGCGGACTGGTTCAGGGCATTGGCAGAGCAGGCCAGGTACCTCTTTCCCACTTTCCTGAGGATATCGCTACGCAAGGCATCCCCACTCAGCATCTCTTGCCTCTCTCTCTCTGTCTCTCTCTGGATGTGTTCATTCTCTGAAATCTCTTCCTTCTCCCCCTGAGTCACTTCACAGCTTGGAGTGCCTGATAGAGTGCCTAGAGACCAAAGAGCAAAGGGGGAAGGCCTCTGGCTCTACTGCTTGCCCATGGGCAGACAAGATCTGGTAGTTTATCTGGAAGGTCTAGAGAGTAGTGACTGATGGGGTAGCTACATCACCGGCGGACCCTGGCCAGGTGAAGCTTGCTGACATGTGGCAGCCTCTCCGGAGACTACTAATTCCGCTGGTAACATTGTATGCAAATACCTGGCTGAGTGCGAAGGGCAGAAAACATTGACACATACCTGCCAGAGGCCTATCCTGGGTCTGAAGAGTCCACCCCGGTCTCCAGCGACTCATCATCTCAGCACACACTTTGCCTGCACACAGGGAATCCGCCTCTCTCCACGAATGCCTTCTCCTGCTAGGAAACACAGGATGGCACTCAGCCAAAGGAGAGCTCAGGCAAAGTCAACTGAAGCCCGCATTTTCAAGATTTTGCCCTCTGCTGGGCCACAGCCTCCGGTGGCACACTGCATGTGCGTCACTTCTCCGAAGACAAGGCCGAAATCCGGGCATCCAGGGCCCCAGCAGTCCAGAGGCTGCGCATGGCGGCATACGGATCACCTCTTTGCCACGTACAGGAGGGAGGCCTCGGCCCTAGACTGGCTCCGCTAGAGCTCCACGACCTCAGCTATTTTTCCCGACCTTTGGCCCGTGCCCTTGTGAGTGTGTGACCTCTAGTTACACTTCACCTCCGACCACTCTCGATCCGCCACCTGCGGCTACCTGAGCGTGGACATCAACATCTATCACTGTCTGCAGTGTCACAGGTCACTAGGTGTCTAGGCTCAGGCTGACCTTGGCTGTCTTCTGCCCAGGCAAGGAGCTTAATCCTTCAAAGGAAATGAGGACACGTGGTCACTGGCCGACATCCTTTCTTTCATCTACACAGCGGTCTAGATGAGGGTAAAGAGGCCAGGAGGGCCAGGTGAAGGCTGAGTGCAGGGCCTAAGGCTTCCTTCCCAATCACCATGGAGACAGCCACCGCAAGGCTGGCCGGAACTTCTGACGGGGACGGGTCACAAACTCTCAGCCAATAGGAGAGGTCCAGCCTAACCGGCCGGTTCCGCAGAGCCCTCCATTTTACCCATGGACACACAACGGCCCCTTCTGTCCTTGGCCACAAAATCGAGGGCACCCAGGGAATAACTTCACAGTAGGCAACCCCTGATGTGGACACGTTCGACATCCTGGGACAGCAGGCAGGTACCTCTTTGCCACTTACGCTACGATATCAGTAGGCAAGGCGCCCTTCCTCAGCATCTATGGCCCCTCTTTGTATGTGTTCTTTTAAAGAAATCTCTTTTTGCTACCCCTGAGACACATCACAACTATGAGGGGCCTGAGAGGGAACCTGGAGATGAAACAGGGGAGGCTTCTGGCTGTACCGCTTCCCCGTGGCTAGAGAATAGCAGTTAGTCTCTCTGGAAGCTCTTAGCTTCTGTTGATCGACATGGGCAATACGGTAGGGGCGGACCCTGGCCAGGTGGAGCTTGTGGGCACACGCAACCTCTGGGGGAAGAATAATTCCGCTGCTGCTTTGTATGGTGTAAACCTCCCCACGCCAAGTGGGATGGGCACAGAACATTGACCCACACAATACTATCTCTCTATGTGGGACTAAAGATCCCAACCTGGTCTCAACCTTGTCACCTTCTCAGCACATACCTTTCCTGCACACATAATCCTGCCTTTCTCCGTCGGTGCCTCATCCTACTAGGAAAAAAGCATGCCGCTCAAAAAGGCCGATGCCAGAGAAATCGAGGAGACACTGCCATTTTCCACATTTTTGCTGTCTACATATCCCCGCCTCCGGCGGAAGGCTGCCTATGTGGCCGGGCTGCGAAGGCAAGGCCGAAATCCTGGCATCCCGGGCCCCAGCAATCCAGTGGTTTATGGACGTGGGCACCCGGATGACATGTTTCCCACATCCAAGAGGAATCCTTGGGCCCTTCACTGGCTCGCCATTCAGCTCCGCGACGTCCACTACTGGCCCTGGCCTTTGGCCGGTGCCCCATTGCGCGAGTGCTCCGGAGCGATGTTTCTCCACCCATCACTATCATTCTGCCACCAGGGGATATGTGAGTGTGGGAGTCACCATTTGTCTGTCACTGGCAGCAGTGTCACGAGTCACTAGACTTCCAGGTACCAGCTGACCTAGGCTGCCTTCTGCCCCAGGCAAGGTCCGGAATCCTTTATCCCAGATGCTGACACCTGGGCACTGGCCGACATTAATTGTTATCAACACAGAGGTCTGAGTGAGGGTCAGCAGGCCAGCTAGGTGAAGTCAAGGCCAGGTGGGCGGGACTAAGGCTCCTTTGCCATCACCATGGAGACAGTCCCACCACCGGAAGAGTAGGCGGAGCTTATGATGGGCCTGGTGACAAGACTGAGCCAATGGCAGAGATCTGGCCCGCCAGGCAGATGACACAGGGCCCTCCATTATGACCTATGACACCTAGTGGCCACAGGATTTGAGCACACCCTGGGAAAGCCTACGCAGGCACAGGGGAGCCCCTGGTGCGGACTGGTTCAGGGCATTGGCAGAGCAGGCCAGGTACCTCTTTCCCACTTTCCTGAGGATATCGCTACGCAAGGCATCCCCACTCAGCATCTCTTGCCTCTCTCTCTCTGTCTCTCTCTGGATGTGTTCATTCTCTGAAATCTCTTCCTTCTCCCCCTGAGTCACTTCACAGCTTGGAGTGCCTGATAGAGTGCCTAGAGACCAAAGAGCAAAGGGGGAAGGCCTCTGGCTCTACTGCTTGCCCATGGGCAGACAAGATCTGGTAGTTTATCTGGAAGGTCTAGAGAGTAGTGACTGATGGGGTAGCTACATCACCGGCGGACCCTGGCCAGGTGAAGCTTGCTGACATGTGGCAGCCTCTCCGGAGACTACTAATTCCGCTGGTAACATTGTATGCAAATACCTGGCTGAGTGCGAAGGGCAGAAAACATTGACACATACCTGCCAGAGGCCTATCCTGGGTCTGAAGAGTCCACCCCGGTCTCCAGCGACTCATCATCTCAGCACACACTTTGCCTGCACACAGGGAATCCGCCTCTCTCCACGAATGCCTTCTCCTGCTAGGAAACACAGGATGGCACTCAGCCAAAGGAGAGCTCAGGCAAAGTCAACTGAAGCCCGCATTTTCAAGATTTTGCCCTCTGCTGGGCCACAGCCTCCGGTGGCACACTGCATGTGCGTCACTTCTCCGAAGACAAGGCCGAAATCCGGGCATCCAGGGCCCCAGCAGTCCAGAGGCTGCGCATGGCGGCATACGGATCACCTCTTTGCCACGTACAGG